>NC_080785.1:64719143-65022173 GCF_028018385.1 Neofelis nebulosa | reverse complement strand
GATGGACTTACAAAGCCAGAGGGAAAATGGATGAGATGGAATAGACAGAATCGAAATAATAGGGGATTTGGGGAGTTAAGATGTTTAGACAAGTTAAGTTAGTAGAAAATCAGTGCAAAGAATAACAATAGAGACCCAAAGAGGAGAATCGTGTCAGCTTTTCTTGAAGATCATAAATTTTTTAAGTGATAAAATTCCAGTGAGTCAGAAGGATGAAGAAATGGCTACATTCTTATGTGAATATCATGCTTCTGCTTTCCAGTCTACAAAACGTAAACATAAAAATCACAGTCTGGAACTGATAATTGCTGCCATTTATGAGCATTGCTATGTGTTAGGCACTGCTTTACAGGTTTTAACTGATGTAATTCTCCAACAATCCTATGAGATGGACACAATTATTATACCCACATTCCAGAGAAGGAAACTAAGGCAAGGAAGCTGAGTAATGCGGCTAAGGTTACACTAGGCTGTGTTTCTTACTAGCGTGAGTGACCTGACTGATTTAACTACCCTATTGTGCGATTCTCTGACAGAACACTCTTCTGCGCCTATCCTCAGAGAGATGTGGAAAGTACAGATGTGTGGAGATCTAGTGTAAAGATTAGGAAACGAAGCCCGCAGAAAAGACAAGACTTGCTCAAGGTCACACTGTAAATTAACAACAGAGTTGGGTTTCCAAGACTAATCCAGGGACCAAATGGACTTGCAGTTTAGGGATGGAACATTTGTTATTTTCTCATGTATAAGGCCATCACAGAGACTACCTCACAGCATCGTGCTCAATTATCTGATGTACCAAGAAAACACAAATAAATGACCCTTCTCTCAAGGGCCCAGATACTTATGCTATGTAAACTGCTTACAGTCATCTTGAGAAGCACTGAAAATTGTCTCGTTTTTACAAGGAAACTGTACAGATCAAATATAAAAGCAGGAAATCTCACTCAAACATGCACAATGTTAAAAACATACAATGGGATTTTTCTTGAAAGCGAAACCAAACAAACCAAGACATTTGGCCAGCCCAGAGCAAAGCTGAAGTCAACAGCTCGGGGCGGAAAAGATAACAATGCTATAGGCCTTATAATAACAATCACTGAATCTATGTAAATAAAGGTACCTAAGCTAAACAGTAGTGAGACTTCAAGACAGAAGACAACAGAGGTGCCATGAGCCCAGAAATTAAATATCCAAAATAAATTAATAAGGTAATTTTAATGGATATAGATCTGCTGACATAGGCAAGATGTTCTAAGTACATCTCCCAAGGTTTAAAAATAAATGGTATTGATAATAAATCACCAATTCCACTTCACTAGGAGACATTAGAAATAAGGTACTTCCTAAGAAAGCAGTTCAAACAAAGTCAGTTTTCCTAATCCACAACTGTTTCAAAATTAGCATGGACAACACTGATCATCCTTTTGGTAAACACATCTTTTGTAGTACCAGGCGATGTCAAAATCTTCAATACTTATGAGCACCTTCTGTTCAGAAAAGGTTTATCTTTGTTTTATGTAGGAGGGACCTAGTCAGACTGCTACTGATGCAGGCATGTTTCAGAGCCCCTGACTGTCAACTCAACTATGGGTATCACATGCCCATTTGGTTCAATGGGCAGTTAAGTGGGTTTGATAGGGATATCATTGCCTAGGAAAAGTCTTGAATTTATGAAACTTTAGAGGATAACAAAATTCAATTACACTTTGAAAGAAAGTAGAACTGAGTATCCTCAATACCAGAGGATTAAAATACATTGATAAAAGGAAATAATTAAAATTCTGAGGCTCATTTCATCAGCTATCCTAATTCTTCTGCTTAAATTGTCTTTCAAATAAATGGTCACTAATTCCAAACATCCATTTCTAATATTTGATATGAGAGGCTAATTTCCTTTTTCCTTTTCAATTTAAAGTAGTAATAATTTAGGTATTCAAAAGAATTCAGCTAAAACTTACATTTTTTGAAAACTAACATTACATTTTAAAGGAACTTTATTTTTTTTCAATTCAAAGATTTGAGTAGGATACTTCAAGGATAGAAAGCAAAGTAGTTCGGGGCACCTGGGTGGCTCAGTCAGTTAAGTGTCCAACTTCAGCTCAGGTCATGATCTCACAGTTCGTGGGTTCGAGCCCCATGTGGGGATCTGTGGTGATAGCTCAGAGCCTGGAGCCTGTTTCGGATTCTGTCTGTCTCTCTCTCTGTCCCTCCTCCACTCTCACTGTGTGTCTCTCTCTCAAAAATAAATAAATATTATTTTTTTTTTAATTTAAAAAAAGGCAGCAAAGTAGTTCTTGCACTTGAATTGGGGAGAAAAGCTTGGCCATGGATCGAAGCACCAAAATTAAAAGTGGGCATTTCGAACATACATTTGAGGCAAAAAAAATCAAATGCACTAGACCATTTATAAAATAAAAAGCCTTACAATTGAGGGAGAATCATCTTTTCCCATCAGAGTAAAAAAACCCAGGAATTTATATAACACTGGCATGTTCAGTGAATAGGGTTATGGGAAATTTTACATGGTTAAAAGTGAGCTAAGGATTCAGGGGCATCTAGGTGGCTCAGTTGGTTAAGCATCTCTTGATTTCAGCTTAGGTCATGATCTCATGGTTCGTGGGTTTGAGCCCCACATCGGGCTCTGTGCTGACAGCTCAGAGCCTGGAGCCTGCTTCAGAGTCTGTGTCTCCTCCTCTCTCTGCCCCTCCCCTGCTCATGCTCTGTCTCTCTCAAAAATAAATAAACATTAAAAAAAGTTTAAAAAGTTAAAAAAAAAAAAAAAAAAAAAGAAGGTCCTCGATCACAGGCACAGGTCCGGAAGCAGGATTAAAGCAGAGATATCAGCGCATACAGATAATTTAAGTTTCTGAAGAGGCACTATGACGTTTTGATTTTTTTAAGTTTTTCTGTTAAGTAGATATTTTCTTAGCAGAGAGAAAGCATTTTACTACTAATTATAAGGACTCCCCTGGATTCATATGGCTATTAATTACATTTGTTTCACCTATAACCTGATTATTTCATTACTGATTTGGCTCCGTTCTAGGTGCCAGCTTCTACTCTTGTTCTTTTCCACTCAGCAGCTGGAACAATCCTCTTAAAACAGAATTCAGGTTCCATCATTCATTTGCTGAAACTTCCCACTGGCTTCTGATTAACACGGGATTCTTTCCCAACTCCCAAAAGGCCTCTACAATCTGGTTCTTGGCTGCCTCGACCCTTTTTCTGTTGCCTCACTCTGTTTCAGCCACACTGGCCTTTGTGATCCATGCTCCTGGACAGCTTCTCCTGACCGGGCTCTTCTTCTGGATTTGTTACTTTTCTCTCTGGTATGTGCTTTGCTTGGTCCCTCGTGACAAGTCTCTGATCTTTCCCTGAGACAGGCCTTGCCTGACCATTCTCACTAAAATACTTTTCTCCCCACTCATAGCCTCCATCACTACACCTTCTTTGTTTTCGCTTCAAGGTACCTGTTACAATTTTTTCCATTGATGCATTGTATCTTTTTGTGTGTTTCTGTTCTGTCTCTTTCCTTTAGAATGCATGGACTACCAAATCAGGGATATTACCTGTTCACCTCTCACTGCAATACCTCTAAGGATCAAAAAAGGATTGGGCAGAAGGTACAAGCTTATTAAACATATGCTGAGTAAATAAATGAATATACCTGACAAGGCACCTATAGTAAGGAACAAGAAAAAGACAGCCTAATTAAAAAATGGTCAAAGGACTGTAGAGGCATTTCTCCAAAAAAATATACAAATTTCCAACAAGCACATGAAAAAGATGCTTAATTTAACAGCATTGGCATAGGGAAATGCAAATAAGTTCACGATGAGATACCACTTCACACTCCCAACGATAGTCATGATACAAAAAGGGGACAAGAACAGGTGTCTTGGAGGAGGTAGATGCACAGAAACCCTCACACACTGCAGGTAGGCACATAAAATTGTGCAGCCTGTGGAAACTCCATAAAACTGAGCAAAACAGTTTAGCTATCCCTCAAAAGGTTAAAATAGAACTACCATATGGCCCTGAAATTCTACTCCTTGGTATATATGCTCAAGAGAATTGAGAGCATATATGTACATAAAAACTTGCATACAGCAAATTCACAGCAGCACTGTTCACAGTAGTCAGGTGGAAACATCTAAATGTCCATGAAGAAATGAGTGGGGGGATATGGAATATTACTCACACATTAAAAAGGGATGAAGTACTAATACATGCTGTAATGTAGATGAATTCCGAAAACATCATGCTAAGTCAAAGAATCATACGATCCTATCATGTGATTCCATTTTTGGAAATATTCAGAATAGGTAAATTGATAGAGACAGAAGGCAGATCGGTGGTCATCATGGTCTGGGGGCGATAAGGACACAGGGAGTGACTGCTTAATGGCTATAGGGTATTTTTTGGGGGTGATGAAATGTTTTAGAAATAGAAATGGTGGTTGTACAACATTGTGAATGTACTAAATGCCACTAATTTGTACATTTTGAAAAGATTACTCTCATGTTATGTGCATTTACATCAATTTTAAAAAATGCTATGGTTTTTAACAGTCTACAAGGCCCTTAGGATCTGGTCCTTACTATGTTTCTATTACTCACCCCCCTGCCTCAATTTACCTCCCCTATATGTACACACACACAACCACACACACACACACACACACACACAGTTTCTCTCACAAACTCTCTTTCTCTTTCTCCCTTTCTCTCTCTCTCTCTCTCTCTCTCTCTCTCTCTCTCTCACACACACACACACACACACACACACACACACACACACCCTCTCTCTCTCTCACACTCACACACACACCCTCAGCTCCAGACACTGTGCCCCCTGCTATTCCTCACATCTGCTAAGTATGTTCCATGTTGGGAGTAGGTTCACACTTACTCTCCCCTCACTTGACAATTCCCACAGCAGCTGCCAAGGCTTATTTCTGACTTTCTTTCTGGCTCTGCTTAAATGTTTCACCTTGAGGGGAGCCTGGGTGGCTCAGTTAAGCATATGACTCTTGATTTTGGCACAGGTCATAATCTCATGGTTTGTGCAGTCAACCCCATGTCGGGCTCTGCACTGACAGCATGGAGCCTGCTCGGCATTCTCTCTCTCTTAAAATAAATAAATAAACATAAATGTTCCACCTTGAATGTGACCACTCAAAATAAAATAATAATACATTCTCCCATCCCTCTCATCCTGTGTTCTTTTTCCCCCACAGAAATGATTATATCTGACTCATTATATTTTACTTATTTACTCATCTGTTATCTGTCCCCATCTCCCTAAAATGAAGTCAGGGACATTATCTTAATCCTGTTATGATCCTTTATATCAAAAACAGTGCCTAACACAGAGTAGGCCATCAGTTAATGTTTAATGAAAATAATATCATTTATATAAAGTTCCAGAATAAATGAACATAAAATGCCCAAGGACACATTCACCTGCAGTAAAACCACATGATAAGGCAAAACCATATGATAAACAAAAAATTTATTTAGAAATTCACTCAGGGGAGGGGTTGAGTAGAAGCCAGGGGGATGAGGTCATGAGGGGTCCAGGGAACTTTAATTTTATTAGTAACGTTCTATTTATTTAATTGGATAATGTTTTAATGAGGTGTCTATGATTCATGACATGTAACACTGCTTGTGATCTTTTATATACATTCAAATACTTTAGAAAACTTTTAAACAGGTTAGTAGTATAATTATTTGGTAACATCTAAAAAATACGAAGTGTACTTAAAACAAAGAAGTTACTTGCTTTTTCCTTTCAAGAATATTATCTTACCCTTTAGAAGAATATAGAGACAGTTTGGCTAGGACCGCATGGAGGATCCAAAACTAATAATCACTAACATTTGTGGGAGAAACTAAACCTTTAGTATTGTCAGTACATCCTAACTGACCAGGAAGGAGGTTTTCATCCAGTCCTGAACACCTTACCAGCTGCTTCATATTTATATTCATTTAAAATTATTTTCTTCTATACCACCTTATACCTGTCAGAATGGCTAACATGAACAACTCAGGCGACAACAGATGTTGGCAAGGATACAGAGAAAGAGGATCTCTTTTGCATTGTTGGTGGGAATGCAAGCTGGTGCAGCCACTTTGAAAAGCAGTATGGAGGTTCCTCAAAAAACTAAAAATAGAACTACCCTACGACCCAGTAATTGCACTACTAGGCATTTATCCACGGGATACAGGTGTGCTGTTTTGAAGGGACACATGCACCCCCATGTTTATAGCAGCACTACCGACAATAGCTAAAGTATGGAAAGAGCCCAAGTGTCCATTGACAGATGAGTGGATAAAGAAGATATGCTGTGTATATACAATGGAGTATGACTCGGCAATCAAAAAGAATGAAATCTTGCCATTTGCAACTACGTGGATGGAACTGGAGGGTATTATGCTAAGTGAAATTAGTCAGAGAAAGACAAATATCACGGCCTCACTCATATGAGGACTTTAAGAGACAAAACAGATGAACATAAGGGAAGGGAAATAAATATAATATAAAAACAGGGAGGGGGACAAAACAGAAGAGACTCATAAATATGGAGAACAAACTGAGGGTTACGGGAGGGGCTGTGGGAGGGGGGGATGGGCTAAATGGGTAAGGGGCACTAAGGAATCTACTCCTGAAATCATTGTTTCACTATATGCTAACTAATTTGGATGTGAATTTAAAAAATAAATAAATAAAATTAAAATTGTTTTCTTCTGCTTTGAATGGCAAAAAAAAAAGTGATAAATGAATTTGTAGAAACACCAGCTAGAGAAAAACATCTACATACAATCAGGAATCACATCAGAAAGCCCATCAGAAAACATTAAAACTTTTAATACTAAAAATTATTTTTAGATAAATAAAAATAAAAGTATTTTAATATTAAAATTACTTTAATATTACAAATATTAAAATATTTTCAATTGAAAATGGAAAAATGTTGTCATAATTTTAGTCCCTGTTCTAACAATGGAATTTACTTGCTGGAATTTACTCTGGATCAGCCCCAGCTGGCCTTAGAACATTACGGTTAGTTGCTGGGCATGCACTGTTTTAACTTAATATTCATAATTCCACCATGATTGGCAGTGAATAATCACAGGAAATGATGATGGCAAGTTGATCTTATTTTACTACCTGCTATTTATGATGTATCTCTGGTTGACCTCTGACAATTTCTATTTGACTTTACCCACCGTGCATTTCTATCTTTTAGCTGAAAGAAGACAATTCCTCTCTGATCTTGTAAATGTTCAAGGCAGACAGTTGAAGTCATAAATTAGCATAAATATCATCAAATATGATGTACCTTCTTAATAAAATTTCACCCATTATCTACTGATCATGAAAGCAACAAAATGCCATTGCATTTAGCTGGATTCATTACCACGTACTGAGTTACTGTTACAGACCATTAGGGATCTTATCCATACATATATATATATATATATTTTTTGGTTTTAGAGATTAATAAACTGAATTTGGGATGAGAGAAAAGATTTGTCCAGTGTTTTACAGTAAGTACCAGAGTAAGGACTATAATTCAGGTCTCTTTATTTACATTTCAGTAGTCTTTCCAGTACACCTCTGGCAATGATTTGTATGCATAGCATCCTGGATCCAAGGAGAGACTTTCACAAGTTGCTGAGAAGAAAGAAGGAATATTGCTTTGGCTGAGCCGGATCTTGAGAACTGTGACTGACCAAATGTCATTAAAAGCCTATCAAAATACTTCAAGTAGCAGAATCAGTCATGATTTAGAATATATTGTTAGTGAGTAAGTAATGGATGGAAACTGCTTAAACTGTATAAATATGAGAAATTTTGGTTGTGGTCATTTTTTAAAAAAGTTATTTGTCAATTCTCCTTCCTAAATTAAAGGTTTCTAAGAGCTACTATATCTTTGCATTTTTATTTTAAGCTATAATCTAGCTACAGTAATGTCTAATATCTAATTAGTTATTTAGTAAACTTACTGAAAAATTCAAACCCAAAAGTTATGGTAATTTCACTCCTAAAATACATACATACATAAAATATACTCATAAAATAAGAAATTTTAAACTAATGCATAGACTCATTTCTTGAAATTGAAAGGTAGAATCAAGATAAGTAGAGTAGTTGATTAAGCCTCAATATTGTTCCTGTACCCTAGAAATGACTCTGTGAGAATTGATTCATGACTCCAGATGACCTACTGGGGATTTGTTAGCTCTGCCAGAAGAAAAATTACTAAATTGTACTTTGCTGATGTAATATAGCTGCCCATCCCCACCTTCCTGTAAAAAGAAGCTTCCACAAGCCAGGTGACCTTGCTTGTGTGCAGAAATGACTGTCTATGTGTTAAGGCCAATGTCTGGCTTCAGGGTAAAAATGCTAAAAATAATATTTTGGTTTTAAATTCTTAATTATCTGCAAATTTTTTTTTCTCTTTTTCTCAAGCAAAAGGATATTTACTGACAATATAAATCTCTACATAATAACCACTCTTTACAGGAGAGATAAGCAAGCAGAATTTAAGTAGCATATTTGAAAGATTACACATGAATTTTTAGTTGAAAATCAGGATACATTTAAGTAATTCATTAGGAGACACCATGTATGTTTATGATGAAATTGAATTTTTGGATATGGTACCAAATGTTCTGTAATCTCAGCACTCTGGTAAGAGGAGGGCACAAGCATCTTTATTTATATTACTGTTATATATCAGAATTATAGTCATGGTCGCATGAAGACTTTACGTGATGCCAAGGGATAAAAGAGAGAAAGCAATATTATTTTTTCCCCATCCGAATGATTATTTTTAAACGTAAAATGTAACATCATCTGTCACATTCATAGAGTCAATAGTTTGAGCAGGACAAGGTAGACATATTTCCATATAATTAAAATAAGCAGAAAACCACATATCAACATCTACTTATACTGAGATAGTAAAAAGAATGTTTTCCTTCCTGAAACAGCTATGTCATTAAAAATAGATGCATGGAATATAACAAGTACAGGCTATAAAGTAAAAAAAAAAAAAAAAAAAAGTACAGGGAATCAGATAAGAGAAAAAGAAGAAAGTCTCAACATATTAAAATATTTTGGAGTGAGCTTTTGATTGCCATTTTATCTCAAGTCCATTTTAAGGGAATTCTGTTGATCTGAGCTGTCAACAACGACACTATTTGAAACACAACTTCATAAATGCTTTCTATAAAGCACATTTTAAAGATACATAGACTGAAATACATAGAAGAAAATCTTGTAGTTGGTTTATTTTTCTGATGGTTTATGAAAACTGACAGATATATTATTTCTATATGCTAATCTGCATACTTCCCACCCAGATGGATAGGACAGAGTGCTCTGGAGGCAGCATGGAGAAGTGAAAAGAGAAATGACTTCAGAACACAAGGACCTGTGTATAAATAAAAGCCTGATTGCTAGATGTGTCACCTTGACCACGACATCTAACTTCTCAGAGCCAAAGTGTCACTCTGCTCAGAATCTAGAATACGGCTATTTAAAAATGCTAGGTCCTGTTTACCTTTTGTTTTTAATCTACCTTCTTACAGTTTAAGCCGGAGAGGCAGACAAATACCCACCTAAGTGTCATGCAAGTCACGATAGAGGTACAAATAAATCACTACTGGAAGACAGGGGGAAAGCATTTGGCTCTGACTGGGAAAAGTAAAGGAAACTGGAGATTGTCTTGGCTTGTGAGAAGGAGTAGAAATCCAAAGGAAAGAGATTGCTAAGAGGGTGTATTCTAAGTTGATGGAGAAGCACAGCAGTGTATTTATGACTAAACGATTTGGTTGGGACCAAGCTGCACTCCTGAGCATGCTGGCACCACTCTAGGTACAATGGTCACATTAGTGAAGAGGATAAGATAAATATTCTTTCCCTGACAAAGTGAAATCAGTTAATTATCCTTGTAGAAGCAAGGAAGAGAAAGTAGAAAACAACCACACAAGCATGTATCAGATATTTTTTTCCGAAATTGTATTACACAAGAAATATTTGCCATATCTGTGCTATGCACTGAGAACTACATGGTGGAAAATTAAAAGCCAAATACAGGGGCACCAGGGTGGCCCAGTCGGTTGAGCATCCGACTCATGATTTTTGTTCAGGTCATGACCCCAGGGTCATTGGATTGAGCCCCACAAGCCCCTCATCAAGCCGTAAGTGCTCAGGTTCTGGGCTGAGCGTGGACACTGCTTAGGATTCACTCTCCGTCCGCTCCTCCCGGCTCACACACACTTCACGTGCTCTCTCAAAAAAAAGCCAAGTGTATATAACTTGTGGTTACTAGAAATATAGTCCAGTCCACGGAATAAAGTGAACTCATTTGCAATCATAAGCAACTTTGTAGCACTATAAATGAAATCAGAGTTAAGAATAGGAGAGGATGGAGGAAAATGTTTCAGTCACAGTATTTTATGATGCTTCCATTTTCACTGCTCATTAAAATAGGCTTCCTGACAACTCTGTATACCAAATCTGAATATGTACCAGGGTTAATACTTTTATCTGTTCTCCTGAATGAGGATAAATCATTCAAAGGCTTTGAAGTTAGGTAGACCCGAATTTGAATCTTTTACTTTCATTTTCCAGCCAGAATATGTTTTTGTTTTTCATATTATGGTTTTACTTATATTTCTATTGAAACATACACATCACACTCTCAAAAATGTATGGCTCAATAGTTATCACAAAGCAAACACCTGGACAGTCATCCCTCAGATCACAAAATAGAACTTTGCCAGCAGCCCTGAAGAACCTGTACCATGTCATGACCTTTCCAACTATTTCCCCTCCCTTCCTCCTTAAAAGTACCCACTAGTGTTATTTTTAACTCAGTCTTTTAGTTTTGCCTGGTTTTGAAAGTCATACGTTTTTAACATTCTTTACATATTATTGTGAATTTATGCATACATTTCTTTTTGGTATATACTTAGCTGTGGGTTTCCTAAGTCACCAGTGAGGAATGTATTCTTTTTGCCTAGATAATGGGAAAACTGTCACTTTTCTCCAATGTATTTCAGAACTCTTTTGCTCTGTATCTTCACTAACTCTTGGTATTGCCTAACTTTTAAAAAAATATTTATTTATTTTGAGAGAGAGCATGAGTGGGGGAGGGAAGAGAGAGAATCCTAACCAGGCTCCACAATCAGCATGGGGCCCAAATTGGGGCTCTATGACACTACCATGAGATCACGACCTAAGCCAATATCAAGAGTTGGATGCTTAAGTGACTGAGCCACCCAGGTGCCCTGGTATTGTCTAACTTTAATTTTAGCTTTTCTGGTGACTGTTTGGTAGTATAGGATGTTAGTTTTAACTGGCATTTCCCAGTTACTAATAAGAGTAAGTTTCAATATATTTATTGGCTTAGGGTGTCTCTTTTAAAAGAGACTCTTAAGGCTTGAGAACAAGGCTTGAGGGTTGATGGGAGGTGGAGGAGAGGGGAAAGTGGGAGATGGGCATTGAGGCAGGCACCTGTTGGGATGAGCACTGTGTGTTGTATGGAAACCAATTTGACAATAAATTATATTTTAAAAAAATCTGTTCAAGTCTCCTGACTTCTTTTTTCTACTGGCACGATTCTGTTTTTCTTACTGAATTGTAGCAGTTCTTTATATATTCTGAATACAAAAGCTTTGTCAGCAAATATGTTCTTTCATTCTTTTCCTTGTGTTTCTATGATCATGTTTTGATTAATAGCATCTGTTGGCACTAGCTTATGAACCTTTATATGCTGTTAAGGACAAGTTTCTCTACATCAGTTTATAAAGATAATTTCCGGGGCGCCTGGGTGGCGCAGTCGGTTAAGCGTCCGACTTCAGCCAGGTCACGATCTCGCGGTCCGTGAGTTCGAGCCCCGCGTCAGGCTCTGGGCTGATGGCTCGGAGCCTGGAGCCTGTTTCCGACTCTGTGTCTCCCTCTCTCTCTGCCCCTCCCCCGTTCGTGCTCTGTCTCTCTCTCTGTCCCAAAAATAAATAAAAAACGTTGAAAAAAAAAAATTTAAAGATAATTTCCTACATTATCTTCCAGATTAGAAACTTTATTGTTTTATGTTTTATATTTTGATTTGGAATTGATTTACGTCTATTGCATGTGAGAAGGATCAAGTTTCTTTTTTTTTTTTCTTACTGTTATCCCTTTGACCTGTTATCATTTATTGAAAAAATTGGGGGGACACCTGGGTGGCTCAGTCAGGTAAGCGTGTGACTCTTAATTTCGGCTCAGGTCATGATCTCACAGTTCATGGGTTCGAGCACTGCATCAGGCTCTTTGCTGATGGTGCACAGCTTGCTTGGGATTCTCTCTCTCACTCTCTCTCTCTACCCTTCCCCCACTTGCACTGTCTCTCTTTCTCAAATAAACATTAAAAAAAAGTATATATAAAACTGAATAGATAGGCTTTAAAAAATGTTTTTCCCTATGTTTTGCTAACTTTATCGTGCCCATAAATACGTTTTTCTCTTTCTGGACTGTGTATTCTGTTCAAGTGGCCTAATCGCATATGTTGTCCCAAGACAACTATGTCTTGCTCTCTGATATAGCATGTTTTTCCATCTTTGTTTCCAGAGTGCATTGCTTATTCCTGGCCTTTGAATGTCCATATGAATTTTAGACAAGCTCTAAATTTCCTACTGAAGAGTGACTAAATAAATACATTATAATTTTTATTACAATCTTATAGTTGCTAGATATGTTAAATGTGCAAATCAATTTAAGTTGATAATGGGAATGGTGATAATGTACATCCTTCTCCGTTGTTTATATGAGGGAAAGCTTTAATATTTCACCATTATATATGATGTATGTTTTGTATTTTTATCATATACTTATGAAGCTAAAGATGTTTCCTTTCATGACTAGATTGTTACAGGGTTTTATTAAAACATGAATGAAAGTTAAATTTGATCAAATAAATATCTTTCCTGAGTCTATTGAGACAATTTTTTTTTCTTCTGCTGTGTTAATTAGTTGAATCAACTGCTTAATTTTTGAATGATAAATGGATTCCACAATCCTGGAAAAGACATAGTTACTATGTATTATCCTTTTTATGTGTAATTGGATATTATTTGCTAATCTTATTTAGGGGTTTTGTGTATAATTTTGGAATCTATTTTTGGCTTTAACTTTGGTATTAATACTATGTTTGGTACCATTAAATAAGTTTGGAAATGTTCATCATTCTCTCAAAAATTTTTATAAGATTAGCAATGTTTTTTCCTTAATATCTTGGCAGTATTTACCAGTAAAGCCATCTGGGTATTTTGGATAGAGTTTGAGTGAATTATATTTTTTGGGGAATCTGTTCATCTAAATTTTAAAATCTATCAGCATGAAATTGTTTATCATATCCTTTTTTACTATTGTGTGATGCCTAGGATCTGTAATGATGCCCCCTCTTTCATTCTGAAAGTAGTATTATGTGCTATCATTTCTTTTTCTTCATTTGTCTCTGCATAGATTTAGAAAAACAAAGTTTTGTTCATTTATCCTATCCAGTTTATTCTTTCTTTTCTTCATGAAAATTTTTGGTCTTTAAAATTTTTTCCTTCCTATTATTTTGAGTTTATATTTCTATTTTATTTAAGTGCATGGGAAGGATACTTAACTCACTGATTTTTTTCAGTATTATTTTTACTTTTAACATATATGCCTTTATGACTATAAAGTTCTCTCTACACATGGCTTTAGCTGAATCTCATAAAGTTTGACAGATAGCGTTTACACTATAAACCCATTCAAAATATGTTCTACTTTTCATTTTGACTTTTTCTGTGTGTTTCTTGGAAAATGATTTCTTAGTTTCCGCACACATGAAGAATTAATCTTTTTTATACTCATCTCTAGCTTCATATACTATGATTAGAAAACATAATCCAGAAGATGTGAAATCTTTTAAATATACTGAGACTTGTTTTATGTCTCCTAATACTTAAAGATATCACATCTATTGAGAAGAGTACTCTGTAATTGTTGGATGTAGTATGCTTTTAGTTCAAATTTGTTAATTGTGTTTTTCAAATTTGTGTTATCTTTACTGATTTTTGAGTGATTGTTCTATCGGTTGTTGACAATGGTCTATTAAAATCTTATATAATATTTATGTACTTACATCTTGCAGTCCTGGACAACTTAATCCAATTTTCCTAACTGAAGTGGCCTTCAGACTCTTTGTGTATTGGTCTATTTTTTAATTCATTCTTTTTATTTATCATAGGGTAGAGCTATGATAAATGGCGTGGTGAGGGTCCCAACCAAAGACAGATGAATTTACTAAGACCCTCCTTGTTTAGTGGCCCTGAATTCTAATTTTTGTCTCCACAGCATGAGTAAACTATTAAAAGTTCTGCAAATCTTCTCAGCCACTGCCTTCTGGAGGTGCAGATACCCACACAGCTAAAACTGTCCAACTGTCAAACTTCTATTTTGGCCATTCTTCTCTCAGATCTTTGACTGCAATTCTTTAATGCCTTGTTGGCTCCCCCAGTGCTTTCATATATTCTATAAACATACTTTTCCTGCCTAATTGTTTTTTTAAAAATATCACTAGTCCTGGGGCGCCTGGGTGGCGCAGTCGGTTAAGCGTCCGACTTCAGCCAGGTCACGATCTCGCGGTCTGTGAGTTCGAGCTCCGCGTCGGGCTCTGGGCTGATGGCTCGGAGCCTGGAGCCTGTTTCCGATTCTGTGTCTCCCTCTCTCTCTGCCCCTCCCCCGTTCGTGCTCTGTCTCTCTCTGTCCCAAAAATAAATAAAAAACGTTGAAAAAAAAATTAAAAAAAAAATATCACTAGTCCTAATTATTACTCTTCCATCACCAGTAGTAGAAGTGCTGGTAAGGATGACGTTAGCAAGATGCTTAACCTAAGTCTCAGTTCACTTTTCTATAAAACGGAAATATATTACTACCTTTAAAATTTTCTAGGGTACACTTGGCATATAATAGTAACTCAGACTAGAGTTATATTTGGCTTTATCCATACTTTATTTATTGGGAGATCTGATCTAGTCTGGTGGCTTTATATATCTACATACATTTGACAAGCCATATTTTGTTGTTTCCTGACATCTCTTGATATTCTATCCTGTATTCATCATTTGCTGGTTGTTTTCAACTTGTTTGTACTGCCAATATCTCATACATAAAACAAATTCATCTAAATCAGCCTTTTTCTCAGTCATTTGCTCCCATAAATTTAGATAAATCTCTTCATGGTAACATAGTTTTTCGAGTTACTCAGGCCTCAAACCTTGAAGACAATATTTGCATCAACTTCATTGAATTATTCAGTCTCAAAAACCTGATCAGTTCTTAAAAATGTCTCTCACCATACTCTTAGTTCCAATGCATGAATGTTGTGAAACTTAGACCCATATCTCTGGACTAGTTTAAATATTTCCTAATTCTTCCCTTTACTTCCAGATGCTCATGCATTGCTTCTATCCTGTAGTCTGGTCAGTTAACACAGAGGTCTCTTTTAATTTTTAATTTTTTTTTTTATTTTAGAGAGAGAGTGCAAGTCAGGGAGAGGGGCAGAGGGAGAGAGAGAGAATCTTAAGCAGGCTCTATGCTCAGCACAGAGCCCGACAAAGGACTCAACCCCACAACCCTGGGATCATGACCTGAGCTGAAATCAAGTTGCTCAACCAAGTGAGCTACCCAGGTGCCCCAATATAGTAGTCTTAATATACCATTTGATAGTATTATACTTTTCCCCAAAAGCCTTCCAGGAAGTCTGGTACACTCAAGAATAAATTCTAAGCCATCAGGTGGCATACAAGCCCTTCTATGATCTTATGTTAATTGACTCTCCCTTCAAATGTATTTCCAAACTACTTTCAGATGAAGTTTTCGCTTGGTACCTATCAATATATTCAATTCTTCAGGATGCAGGAGCTCCTCCTCTTTTTGCCTGTAATCACCAACTTAAAACCCCTTCTTCCTTCTCTCAACTGTTTTGAATGCTTCATACCACAAAATGCTAAATCACTTTGTACCATCTCTGTCAAATCTTCATGACTGTAGGCAATCGCTAACTTCCTCGGAAAATCTGTAACATCTATGGGAATGCAATGTGGTGCTTTGAGAGAGTGCACACATTAGAGTCAAATGAAGCTGAATTTTAAACTCTTTTCCAACTGCACAATCTTAACTTATGACTTGTCTGCAAAATGGAGTTAATACTAACTCTTTTGGAGAGCTTTTATAAAAATTACATAGGAATGTTATAAGCTGAACACAGTGTAAAGAATCTGGTAAGTAACAGTTGTTAGCATAAGTGGTAGATGTTACTTCCATCATTATTGATAGTATGACAGAAAATTAATTATGTCCTTTTTATTGTCAATTACCTTTTAAGTAGCTATTCCATATATGCCACTGGTATGTAAAGTTCTTTGGAGTAAGAACCACATACATGCCTTTGCATATCTGGCATATAAGAAGTACTTGAAAATGTTTGTTGACTGATATGTTTACATATGAGTTACATAATGTTTTTAGGAATAGACTTGATGAATATTATTTTGGTTGATAAAACATGTTACAGTTGTAAAAGATCTTCAGGGTCTGGTATAGTCTGACTAGAACCTGCACCAGTCCGGGTTTCATTTCTGAAGGTAGTCCCTGAAAAGTCTATAATTTCAGTGAACATATTGATTTTGCTCAACATATTGATTTTCCTCAACAACGTAAGCTGTCTTCTGTTGAATAATCCAATCAAATGTGATTTGGCACAAGAAAAAAAGCAAGTGTGATGACAGGCAAAGATCTCAAATGGGGAGGGGAAAATCAATTTTAGTCCTGGATGTAGGGAAATCAATATGTAGACCACCAGTCTTCAAATACACTTAAGTTTTTAAAGGAAATTGTAGTGATGATGACTACTATTTTTTTCTAAAAAGCCCGCAAGTACTGCTCTCTAATATGTAACCATTTAGAATTTCTGTACTTTTATTAGGGAATTTTCAGAACATCACCAATCATGATTGGTGATCACTTAAGGAACACACACTACACACTCAACCATTTCATAAATCATAACACACCCCTACACACATATACACAAAGACAAATAAAGAAAAAGTACCCAACCTGAGCTGTGCCATTATAATACTTTCCAATCACAAAATGTCATCTAGGTCAGCTTTTATTCTCTTTGACATTTAAGGAGTTAAACATGCCAACTACATATGCATAGCCTCATATTTTCATAAAACTGTGTAGATGTATTCACTACTCTGAAAAATTCATTTGCTAACTAACTGGCAACTGTGATTTCTGAGATAGAACTCTCTAGAGACACTGAAGTTATAAGCTCAGGACAGTGAGATAGAGCCACATTCTTAAAAGTTTGCATAGCTCAATGCTTTTATTGTACGACTTTGCTTTCAGATGACTGGGATGTGGGAGGAAAAGAGGATTGCTACATAGTAGGTATAGGCAGTCACTACCCTCTGAGTGGTTTACTTTAAGAATTTTAAGGCAGATGTCTAGAAATGGGAATTCAATACATTATTTTTGTGTTCTTGTCCTCGCCCAAGTTTTAATGTGGTTTACATCACCTAAGAGTTAGCTAATGGTAATTTTTAAAAAAATGGGAAATTTAGTTAGAAAGTAGAGAGAGACACACTAGAGAAATGAGGTTAATAGAAATGTTTGTGTATATGAAACCCCATACATTGGTTATAGGTTCTTCATAATCTTTTTTAGCAGTCCACACAAAAGGGGATTAATTACAGAATTCATCCAGAGTTTTCAGGAGATGTAAAATTGTCCTTGATTTTAAAACAAGTAAATTTCTTCCTACAATTTTTATAAAGGAGATATTACCTAATTTAATGCATATTACAATAACTTGAACATGGGTTTTGTGATAGTGCCTTCAATATACACAGTGATATGTAAAAGAAAAAAAATAATGAAAGGCAACTGTATAGAGAAGTTACAATATATATTCCAGGGAAAAAACTTTACATCTAATTATTATTTTCCAAAAGAATTCTATAAATCCTTTCTGATGTAGGACTGTGTTAGATTTCTGAGGTTAGTCCTGAAACTTTAGAATTTCTAAGCTCTTTAGCTCCTGAATCCAGGTAAGGTGTGACTGAAATTAGGGAAACAAGAATTAGGACTTCATAAAGATTTTGATAATAGAGTCTTCCATGATATTGCCAGGGAAAAATTCAGTTGAAAGAGAATGGTAAGGAAATGGCACTATTTGCCAGAGTGAGGACATTCAAAATCCCCTGTTATTCCTAGGACAATATTGTTACGATTTAGAAGCTCAAGACTCAAAACCTGCTTTCCCATTTCCTTTCAAAAGTGCATGTTTCCCCACAGGCCACTAGGCAAATGCCCAGTTGAAGTAGGTCACTTTCCCTAAATAGGAACTAGTAGAAATCAATACTTTTTCTTTCTTAAATGTTCAGAGTATAGTAAAAATAATACACTTCATTTCATCACATTGATTTACCCCAGTTTTCTTTCACATACTCTCACATTTATAGATAACACTTAACACTTATATACTGTTTCTTAGTATTTTTCTCATTTATCTATGGGATTTTTCTTCTTTTTTCTTGGATTGTTTCTTTAATTTTTGGTTACTACCATATCAGACAATCTGAGATAAAACTTCTTGTTGACAGTTAAAGAATAATTTTACTCCTATTACGGCATCTTGCATCATTGTAAATTATTATAAAGATAAAATAAAATAGTGATCAGTTCAATGCTACAATACTGATATAAGAACCACATTAAGGCTGTGAAAACAATAAGATAAGGGTTCTTTAAAATTTTATCAGCCTATTGCTTTCACTTTTCTTATGGGAAGATACTTATTGTGATAATGTTTGTTTGGTTTTCACCATAAAATGTAAGTACTTAGAAAACAAAAATAACAATGTATAGCACACATTTAGTCAAAACTATCAAGATGTACACACAATACTGCTGAGCCTTGAACAACACAGGCTTTAGGGGTACTGACCTCCTGCAAAGTTGAAAATCTACACATAACTTTTGACTACCCCAAAACTTAACCACTAATATCCTACTGTTGACCAGAAAGGAGCCTTACCAATAAAAAACATTGTTCAACACATATTTTGTATATGTATTACACACTGTATTCTTACAAAATACCTAACTTTTGTTCAGCATTTTTGGTACTTCTAGGCTATGAAATTTATCTGCAAATCTCTAACAAATTTTCCAGTACATTTATTGAAAAATCCTCATATATGAACCTGCTCAGTTCAAACCCATGTTGTTCAAGGGTCAACTGTGTTATTCAAGGGTCAAAAGTGTCATTCAAGGGTTAACTGTATTTTTCTTTTGTTAAACATTCACTGTCTCTTTTAGGATAATCTGCACTAGGTCTATTAAGACACTTTATATATTTCTGTAGAATGTGAAAGCCAAGGAAATAAAAGGTTTATTATGGTGGACAAACCCAGATCACAAAGAAAATTACAAAGAAATTGCCCAAATTACAAAGAAAAGTTACAGAAAAATGGCACTCTTATAGTAATGCAAATTTTAATATAAAGATACTTTCTTAAGATCTGAAAATACGTTAACACATCATTTTTAGCTGTGTGTTGATTTTGCACTTTGGTGATTGGAAAGTTCCCAAAGACCCTTGGTCTCTAAAAAATATGGCTTAAGTCTTTACTATATTGACTTTTGCTTTTAGAAAGTGAGAGACATAGGGAGTATGAAATGAAAGTAAAAGCAATAATCATACAACTCCATCTCTTCCTTTGAGAGTATTTTTGTTCTATGTAACAAAACTCAAATCTCTACCAGGAAAAATAAAGAAAAACTTGAAAACTAATGGAGGAATACACCAAGTTTCTGGATGGAGTGGAAACACATGATAAAGAAATCAGTTTTTCCTAAATTCATTCAAGATTTCCAGAATCCCAGTCAAAATATTATAAAAAAGATGAATTTCCATTTTAGAAAATGACTAATCAGTGAATTTTTAAAACTTTAGGAAAGGGAAGGAAGAATGGCTTTCCTGAATGTTTAAATGATCAAACTATAGAAAAAAAAAACTAGTCTAGTCCTGGAAAAAGAATGGAATAGATAAAAATAATACACAGGAAGATCAACAGACCAGAACATACTGCATAGTCCTACTACATAGGGATTAGTAAAACTAATACATTTTATTTACACAAAGAGATCTGTATCATTCTCTACTCTTTCTTGCAGTTCTTTTAGGTGTTCTTGATTGCTTACTTCTTTAGTAAATGTTGTAGACAATTTTTCTTTAAGAATCCACACTGTGGGTATCAGTCCTTAGAACAGATTACTAGAAGTGACACAGACAAACCTATTTGAGGTTTATGGGATGCACTGTTAAACAACATTCCAAATATCATAATAGTTCTGCGTATGAGTTTTTATTTCATGGGACTGGGTGCTGTTTTACTGACTTGACACATAGGGGAAGATAGATATTGTCTCACCCATTTGCATCTTTTCATTGCGGTGTTTACATAGATTGGTTCCTGGTTTTGTGGTGGTGATTATAACCTACCCCTAATGAAGCTGAAAGCCTGTGTGGTGGAGGACTCCGGAGAGGCATCTTGCAACTTATATTGTAGATAAATGACAGTCTGGCTCCACAAGTTCCCAGAAGGAGATGGGGCTCCTACTCTTGTGCCATGTTGTCCATTCCTAGTACAAGAGGGCTTCTGGTCTTGACTGCTCAGCTGCAGCAGATACGACATGTACTGTTTTACAAAAGGCAGGAACCCCACTCATTTAGAATAACCCTTTTGAGTGTTTCATTGAAACTTAAGCTGAACTTAATTCAGTTAAGATGAATACTCTTTGACCGGATGTAGGAACTTTACAAGATAAATGCATATTTAAGGTAAGTAGAAAGGTGATTTGTTGTGAAAGCATTTTAAATCTTAATGTTACACGCACCTACCCAGCCAGAAACACAGTTCCATACAGTCTGAGCTCTCTAGGGTTCTCTGAATGGCCCCAGAACTCTATTTTCCTCCTTTTACATATTATAATAACAAGAACCACACTACGTCAAAACATTTACTGCCATTCTCTTCTATGAGGAAGGGTGAATGTGTAAAGAAATCAAAATATATTTGATTCGGAATGTATGGTTAATGCATACTCTAAATCAACATGAAATAATTTTGTAGAAGAAGACTTCAAAAAAAGAAATGTTCTTTTTCCTGAATTTAACTAAAAGACTATGGAATTATTTTTATAAAACAGTAGGGAACCAGTCTTACCTTTCTTAATTTTAGTGGGAGATATACACTTCCATTTTCTGGGGATACAAGACACGTTCCTCAGACACATTATTGTGTTTTTCACATTTAGTCTTTCTATTGACAAAAGCTACACTTTAAACCATCAGTAAACCCATTTTAAAATGCTTTTACCAAATTAGAACAAGAGGATATTACTCTGTGAACAATGGTAAAGGATTCTTTTATGACTCACATGCAACTTTATTTTTTATTTTCCCTTAACTGCAGTCAGTAGATCATGCCAGAATACAGCCATCTAAATAGCCATGTAAACAGAATACATGCCATGTAAACAACAGTAAAGTTACTTATTTAAATCGACCTGCTAAGAAATGACATTGTGTGCGTGTCAAATGAAAATATACAAAAATAACTTTTTAAATAAAAAAGATAAGAACTATCAAATTTTAACCATTTTTAATAATGTCATAGATCAATTTTAGCAATAGGAAGCTTAAAAAACTTACTATGTGTAAGTAACAGAATTAATATAATTATACTATTATTGTTTCAAGTATTCCTGACACATAAAATATAAAATTACAGCTTTCACCGATATTATTATATCAATCTTTCATACTCTTATGTAGATGTCAGAAAAGTGTATGTATAAAGCTCAAATAGGGATTTCCCCAATAATTATTAAAGATATTCTTACAGGTACATTATCAGGGGTCTTTAAAATAAAAATAAAGTATTCAATATAACTTCTTTATTCTTTTACTTGCTAGATTATACTCATTTGGAACATTCCTTCTTTCATTAGCATTATGACAGCCCGTAAAAAGTCCTTCACATAAAACATAAATTCTACAACATATGGATATATTTCCCCACTTTCTAAATTTAATGTGTGACAGGGGAACAAAAGAACATCAACATCACTGATTAAAAACAAATTTCATGGCAGTAAAATTTGCAGGGTTATGCTTAGATCAAATTTTATTTTATAGACAAACAAAATTTTGGATTAGTTTAAAAAAGAACAAGAGTGTCTCACCCTTCCTTCCTCCCTTCTGTAGTTAGAGTTCTATTTCTAAATGATCTGATTATACCACTTCCCTAGCAGAACACTTTTAATTCCAATGGATGAAACAAAGTCTCTTTAACTAAGCTTCTTTCATGTTTTGTACCATCCACAGAGACTCATCTCCTCCAACTTTCCAAATACAAATTCTGCAGTGAAAAGTACAAATGTTTACAGCTCCCAGATATCTTAAGTTTCTTCACACCTCTATATGCCTGTAAGGCTGCTCTGAACTGAAAATATACTGACCTTCTTCAGAATCTTTATTTATCCTTTGAGTTAACACATAAGTCATCTTTTTTCTAAAGCCTTCAGTGACCCTCCAAGGTAGAAAGTAAACTCTACCTGCTCTGCCCCTTAGCACCCTCAATATATTTCAATAGTAGCATATGTGCTGCCGAAGTGAGCACCTGAATATATTTCTAGTTTAAAAATTACTGCATTGTTTAAACAATTTGATGACACATTTTCCCATCTCCAGCTAGCTGCCATTATTAATACGACTATCACCAGCATATACTACAATGCCTGAAAGGGAGCAGATACAGTAAATGTTGTGAAAGGAATGAATGGATCGATCCAGGTGGCAGACATGAAAATCTATGTTCAAACCAAGTCAAACTGTTGTTTATGAGATCAGAACTTCTCTAGAGGGTTCCAGCTCTCTCATCAATACAGCCATCTCCTCGGTTATAGCTCCTAGAAAAGCCCAGACTAAATATTCATAAGGCATAAATTTCTCACTTAAAAATCCTGATGTAGCTCTGAATCAAAGTTGGCACTTTGTAATCTTAAGTTAAAAAATCAAGAAGACATTTTGTGACATCATGTCATTTCTATCACGATCTCAGCAACAATTTACTGCAATGTCAAAAGTTAGATGAGAAAATAATCCCATTTATAAATGCAACAAAAAGAGTAAAATACTAAGGAATAAACTTAACCATGGAGATGAACACCTGTACTCTGCAAACTAAAAAACACTGATAAAAGAAACTGAAGATGACACAAACAACTGGAAAGATATATCATACTCAAGGATTCAAAAAATTAATACTGTTTAAATGTCCATATTGTCCAAAGCAATCTACAGATTCAATGCAATCCTTACCAAAACCAATGTCAATAGCATTTTTCACAGAACTAGAAAGTAATCCTAAAATTTGTATGGTGCCACAAAAGACCCTATAGCCAAAACCATCTTGAAAAAGAAGAACGAAACTGAAGTATCACAATCCCAAATTTCAAGATATATTACAAAGCTACAGCAGTCAAAACAATATGGTACTAGAACAAAAACAGACATATAAATCAGTGGAGAAGAACAGAAAGTCCGGAAATAGACCCATGATTATATGCCCAATTAATCTTCAACAAAGAAGTCAAAAATATACACTGGGAAAAAGTCCCTTCAACAAATGGTGTTGGGAAAACTGGACAGCGACATGCAAAAGAATGAAACTGGGCCACTTTATTACACCATACACAAAATAAACTAAAAATGGATTAAACACTTAAATGTGAGACTTAAAGCCATAAAACTCCTTAAAGAAAACATAGGCAGTAATCTCTTAGATGTTGACCTTAGCAGTATTTTTCTAGATAGTCTCCTCAGGCAAGAGAAATGAAAGCAAAAATAAACAACTGGGATGACACAAAAATAAAAAGCTTTCACACAGTGAAGGAAACCATCAACAAACTAACAAGGCAACCTACTGAATAGGAAGAGATATTTGCAAATAATACAACTGATTAGGGGTTAATATCCAAAATATATAAAGGACTTATGAAACTTAACATCCCCAATACAAAGATTCCAATTAAAAGTGGACAGAAGATCTAAAAATACATGTTTCTAAAGAAGACATATAGATGACCAAGAGATAGCTGAAAAAATGCTCATCACTAATTATCAGAGAAATTCTAAATCAAAACCACAATGATCTATATCACCTTACACTTGTTAGCATGGCTAGTATCAAAAAGACAAGAAATAACATGTGTTGCTTAGGATGTGGAGAAAAGGCAAACTTTGTGCACTGTTGGTAGAAACGCAAATTGGTGCTGTCACTGTGGAAAACAGAAAGGAGAATTCTCAAAAACTTTAAAACAGGACTACCATATGATGCAGTAATTCCACTACTGGGTATTTACCACCCCCCCCGCCAAAAACTGAAAACACTAATTTCAAAATACATATGTACCCATATACATATTGCAGTATTATTCACAATAGCCAAGATATGGAAGCAATAAAGTATCTATCAATAGATGAAGGATCAAGAAGGTATTATTGATACACACACACACACACACACACACACACACACACACACACACTCTAGAATATTACTCATTTATTAAAAAGAATGAAATCTTGCCATTTGCAATAACATGGATGGACCGAGAGGGTATTAAGCTAAGTGATATGAGCCAAAGAAAGAAAAATAAATATGACTTCATGGATATAAAGAATCTAAAAAAGAAACCCAAAAGAAAACAAACAAGCAAGCAAACACACAAACAGAAATGTATCCATAAATAGAACAAACTGATGGTTGCCAGAGGGAAGCATAGTGGGGGATGGATAAGATAGGTGAAGGGGAGTAGGAGATACAGGACTCTAGTTATGGAAGGAATTAAGTTATGGGGATAAATGGTGCAGCATGAGAAATACAGCGAATGGTATTGTTAACAGTGTTGTTTGTTGACAGATGGTGGTAGTGAGTATAGAAGCACATACAGAGTTACAGAAGGGCTATGTTGTATACCTGAAACTAACGTAACATTGTATCAGCTGTAAGTCAATTAAAAATGTTTTACTATCAACTAAAAAAAAAAAAGGTAGAAGAGAATAGGAATGAAAAAAAGATTTTGTAACAATAGTGTCCACACAAAGAAACAAACAAACGGTGGCAGAGGCACTTTAGACACTCCAACATTCCTGTTGGCCTACTTGTGCTTTGTTAAGGACAAATGTTTTCTTAATCTAACATCAAGTGCTCTGCAGAGACAAAACAATTTTCTCTTCTTCCACCCAGAATGTCACCCTGCGTTCTTTTAACTGAGAAGCCTGTATAAATCAATTCATGTGGAAAAGCTTCATTACACCCTTTTTAAGTATAATCTAGGGATTTTGCAAATATTTTCATAGACATGTTCATAAGGAAAATGGAGAGTGAAAACTTGTTTAGTGGTGAATTCTGGATGCATCTGGGAGTACAACCCAGGGAGCCACTCAGCCAAAGCAGGGACTTTCTAGTCTCCTTCTGTACCAGTTAGATCTCTTTGGGGATAAAAATAACAAAGAGACTTTACTGCCTTAAAAAAATGTCGGGGCGCCTGGGTGGCTCAGTCGGTTAAGTGTCCAACTTTGGCTCAGGTCATGATCTTGCAGCCCGTGAGTTCGAGCCCCGCGTCGGGCTCTGTGCTGACCGCTCCGAGCCTGGAGCCTGCTTCGGATTCTGTGTCTCCCTCTCTCTCTGACCCTCCCCCGTTCATGCTCTGTCTCTCTCTGTCTCAAAAATAAATAAACGTAAAAAAAAAATTAAAAAAAAATAAATTATAAAAAAATGTCTTTGGTAAATATTAAAAATGGCTCAGGTGAGGATAGATTCAAAAGCTCAAAAGACACCAATAAACACCTCCATCTCTGCTTTCTTCTACCTTTTATGTGATCAACGTCAGGTAGTGATGCTGGACTGCTCCAGTGTTTCTTTTAGTTATTTCTGCACAAATTCTTGGGTGTTTTCTTTCTTGCTAGCCCGGACTGGGTCATACGTTCATCCTTAAAACTATCATTACAGCCAGGTAGATGGGATACAGCTTTGGGAGATGGGAATAATCCTAGCAAGCCTTATGAATAGGTTTAGGGGATGGATGAATTCCTCAAAGAAAAATCAGAGGCACAGCTGATGATCGAAGAGAATGAATGAATGTTGAGGAGGCAAGTAACACGTGATTAACATGTTTTAAGATTTTATACCAACTCAGCAATTTCTTTCAATCAAAGTTGTAAAATTTTAAGATATAAGATCAAAGATTTAAATATTTTACTGATTTGCTTAAACTTCTTTATCCCCTCCAGCCTACTGGCGAAATTGAAAGTTATGAAAAAGCACTGTATGTTATGGCTTTTCATACCTCATTCTCTGTTTCAACAACAGGTACCCCTGAAATAATAAATCTCAGATTGAGGATCACAGCTAAGCGGCATCTCCTCTTTTACTTCCTAGTGTGGCGTTTTGGCGATTTGGGGGTGGGGGGGAAGATATATTTTCTCCAGCTCCCATGTAATGCAGTGATAAGTATCAGTGGTTTTGAAGTTCAAAGATGACTACAAATTTCTTTTCTCATTATATTTAATTGCCATTCCATGAAAATATTGTCCGATTTTATGTAAGTCCAATTTCTGACTATAGTCAGTAACTTGTTATCTTGCTAAGGAAAGAAAGACTATAATTTTCTTTGCATGACATATTTAGTGCAATTCTTACACCATACTAATAAAAATGCACACTTATAATCTACTTTAAAATTAATAGTAAATTGTCACAAGAATGAATTTTCAAACTTTCGTCAAACTGGAATAATCTTAGCTCTCGTCACAAGACATGACTAGCTCAATACAAGTTTGAATCAATAGTATGTGTCAAGTGGAAAAAAGAAACATCAATTCAGAGATATATTTCCTTGATCTAAGAAACAGGTAAAAGATTTTCAATTATGGAATTTAACAAGTGAAACCAGTGATATGTTTTTCTATTATGGAATTTACTATTATATACTTATTATTTTCTGATATCTAGAAGAATAAATAGGCACATATTCCTTTAAGGCAGTATAGATACATACAAACATATGCTGTGAAAATAAGTATACTTATTTAGTGAGGATATTATGAAAATAGACTATAAATCATTTAATCGGTATAGGTAAGTAATAAAATTCCTATCCTTAGCCAAACAAAGAAAAAAGAACAATCTTTGTGCTTAGGTAACTTTTTCACTATTGAAGTCATCTGAGATGAATGATCATAACAGCAAATACTTAAAACAGTTTTTATCATGTGTCAGGCACAGTTCTTACTGCTTAACATTAACTCATGTTTACTCTTACTGCTTAACATCTATTAACTCATGTTTACTCAACAATATTATGAGTAGGTAATTGTACTATTTGTATTTCACAGATGAGGAAACTTAGTCACAGGGGATTTAAGTAACTTGCCAAAAAGAATGGCAAAGTTAGCATCTGAACCTATACTCATTGTTTCAATGACTGGGCTCCAGAAAATTGAATCTCAACAAATAACAGTCTAATGATAAAATACTGTGAGAAGAATCCTCCAGATTATAGGATTTTATGAACATTCTATTTATTTTTTTCTTTTTATGCAAATGCAGTAGCTGTTTTGCTCTGGTGTTCTGGGACTTCAGCGTAATAGAATTTGAAGCCATATTGAGATGGTAACAGAGTGTGCAATTTGGTGTCATACTTTGTCTGACATCTGGTAGGCAAAGTTTGAATTTGCAGTGAGAGAAATAACAAAAATTTACTTAAGGAGAAACTGAGAGTCATTTTCTGAAAAGATGTGACATTTAGGGATAAAAGAAAGCAAGAAATCTGCCATGAAACAGAGACTTACTGACAATCTGTTATGTGAAACACAGCACTAAGAAATAGGTATACAAAGCGAAATTAGGCATGATCCTTGCCCCATAGTAAAGTATACAGAGGATAGTAGGCAACAGTAAAGTGTAAATAACCAAATTCTGTAAAATATATAATGGTATAATAAACAGAAGGAAAGAAAAGGCAATTGCTAAAAGGGCTGGATGAAATTGGGGAGACATTCCGTGACTCCCAAATGACTTTGAACTTTATGTAGAAAAGCAACAAACAGAAAGTCAACAAAAGATTTTAAGCAGCCAAATGACAAAATAAAGACAGGATTTATGGTGGTAGACCTACAATTCCAGAATAAGGAAAATCTTATGCAAAACAACATAAGTTATCTCTTTAAAAACAAGTAACTTATGGTCACTTGTCAGCTCAAACCCTTCAATGGATTCTCATCTTAGAGTAAAAGACAAAGACCCTAGATGCCCTCAGAGAGTTCATAAACTCTCTGACCTCATCCAGATTATTCTTCCCGTGATTCACTCTTCTCCAACCACACTGGCTGCCCTGTTGTTCCCCAGATTCAAAGGCAGTTCCTACCTCAGGATCTTGCATTTGGTGTTCCTCTGGAAAGAATATTGTATTCCCAGATTCTCAAAGGACTTACTTTTCCACTTCTTTTATGTCTCTTCACAAATGTCACTCTAACAGGACTGAACAAACTGTGGGGCTATGAATGAGGTGAGAAACACTGGAAACACTAACTTTGGAGGAAAGATGATGAGTCTGGCTTTGTTACATTGTGATTTTGAAATGTCAGCAGGATGCAGTTGAGGTTTCCAGGTGTAGTTCTATAGCAGAAGGTTGAAAGGGAATGTTAACACTTAAGAAGCAAAGAAAAAAATCTATATAGCATATAGGAAACAGAACAAGTAGCCTGTGTAGATTAAATACATCTACAAATTCTGATGAGTACCTCCCATCAAAAGGTATAACTGATTCTACTATCCCTTGAATCTGGCTGGCCTTGCAACTTGCTGTGACCTAAGAATGTGGTCTAAGTGACCTTTTGATTGTTCCAGAACCCAGACATGAAGAGATCATTCATCTGTTTTGCCTTTTTGGAACAATGTCCTAAGATGACCTTGAAAATAAGCCAGTGTAGTCTACTGGACTATGAACGGATACATGGAGGAAAAACATGGTAACTTCATTGAAATTAATGAGGCCAACATGGACATCCCAGTCACGCCTGCTCTCTGGCTGAATGAAGCTGCATCAGTGATCTCAAAACTGCCCGCCCAGCCAACCAACAGAATTGAGAAAAAAAAAACTTTTAATCATTAAGCTTAGAGTGGTTTGTTACGCAGCATACATATCTGGCATAGAACTTAGTACCTAGAAATGGGGTGTCACTTGAACAAAAACCTAAAACATGGAGGGATGACTGTGAGACTTGTGGTGGGTAAAAGATGAAAGGAGGTGAGATGACATTTAATGGAGGCTGGAGAAAGAATCTCATATTACATATTGATGGAAAAGTTGGGAAAACAGTTACTTAAGAAAACTTAAAAAATAGAAAATGTATCTAAAGAACCTGTGGATACAGATAAGGATATTTTCAGGAAAAATGTTAAAAATGTCAATTCAATTTTTCCTCTTGAGGATGAGATGCTATAGGGACAGAAATAAACGAAAGAGGGAGTAAGAGTGTGCAAGTAGAATTTAGATAATGCCTTGATGTGTTGAAATGGAAAATAGAATGGTTTCTCACCCTTCGTTCTCTGGCAGAAGATTTTCAGAGTAATAAATGGCCTAAGGTAAAAATCAATTTAAGGATGTAGCTAAAAATTCTTTGATAATACCTCAGAAATAGTTAAGTGATTCCTAGAAGATTCTCTCAGTTAGATAAAAGGGCTTCTAATAATCTTAAAGGCATTTTCCAAAGCAGCCTCATACATGGTCCAAAGTAAAGACAGGCTTTTCTCAAAAACAAATTATATAAATTATGGATATTGCTTTTGGGGTACAGAGTGATCTCTAATGAGATCCATAAGAAACGCAAACATTACGTGTTGTATTGCTAAAAAACACTGCCAACTTGGTCTTAGAGAAACTGAAACAGTTCAAAATGAAAGAAAGGCCCCTGGGCTCTGTGATGTATATGGGCGGGAGGCAGATTTTAAAACTACAATTTTTTTAGTTTTAAAAAAAATGTATACTTTTGGTGAAGGGAAAAAGGGCCCTATTTTTTGAAAATAAATTACCCGAATGATTCAAATTTGCATTGTGCCCAGAAATTAAAATATCTTTCAACATGAAGGTCCTATTTTCTATGTTTTGACACCTTAAAACATTCTGCAGACGTTCAGCTAAACTGAAAGATTCTGTAGGATAATATTATTTTCAAAAAAAAAAAAAGTAAGAAAAAGAAATGAAAGAAACAAGGGGCGCCTCGGTGGCTCAGTTGGTTGGGTGACCGACTTCAGCTCAGGTCATGAGCTGTCATGAGTTTGTGAGTTCAAGCCCTGCGTCGGGCTCTGTGGTGACAGCTGAGAGCTTGGAGCCTATTTCAGATTCTGTGTCTCCCCCTCTCTCTGTGTCTACCCCTCCCCTGCTCACTGTGTCTCTCTGTCTCTCAATAATAAATAAACATTTAAAAAATTAAAAAAAAAAGAAATGAAAAACAAACAAACAAAAACCCCACAATAATCAAAAGAAGTTTGTAAACTCAAAGGCAAGGTTCCTGGATACAGGATTTAACTAGTCAGAAGAAAACTTAAGCATCACAATAAAATACTTTTTTAGAAAACAGAAAGGATTGGAAATATACAAGTTAGGGACAAAAGCACTTAAACCTTTACCAAAAACATTTTAAAAATACTCTAATACTATTATCCAAAATAATAATGTATTTTAGTGTATGTGTAGTATGGTACTATGTGGAAAATACAAACTACAATTCTGTTTAAGATGGCAAGTTCTAGAATTCTGAGTTCATCAAACAATACTCTACATGACTTATATATATAAGACTGTTATATATACATACATTACATTGTATAACTTATTTTCTTTTTTCCTTCTTAAAAAATCTATGATTAAAGGGCAATAATGAATTATTTCGAGGTGCACAGAAGAGAATTTACGACAAGTTTCCTGGTGAGAGAGAAAAACCTCAGCTCCTCTGAAAATAAAAGCTCAAAGTAAGTATATACAATCAATCAATCAATCAATCAATCAATCAAAATAAAGAATAGCCACACCCAACTGCTGTATCTGACAAAACTCATCTATTTGTGAGTCAGACGCAGATCATGAGAGAGTGAATAATATAACTGCAGGAAAATTTTGGTATTCCTGGGTTAGGAGGGGGTGTACTTTGCACGTGGAGGGATTGAAAACAATTGTGACCCACAGGGTAGACTACTGTAAATTAATATTTTGGCCATAATTCTGTGTAATGTCTCTTACTGGGAGAAGAGTCTATTTCCCTACCCATTAAATCTGAGTTGTCATTGCAACTAGCTTTGACCAAGAGAATGTGGCAGAAGTGACAATGTGCAGTTCAAGAGGCCTGCCAGCTTGTTTTTGTCTTCTCAGAGCAGTGCCATAAAACCACCACGTAAGAAAGCTGGTCTAGCTTATTGGAGGATGAGAGCCCATGTGGAGAAGCACGAGTGTACCTTAGTACACAGCACCAACTGTAAAATATGTGAGGGAGGCCATCTTGGACCTTCCAGTCATAGCTACATCTCCATAAATGAGCCCAGGTGAAACCTGAACTGGAACTTCCCAGAATCACGAGAAATCCTAATTGGTTTTATTTTCAGCCAGTAAGTTTTGAGGTGATTGTTAGCCAGTAATAGTTAAATGATCCACGGCCTGAGAAGTAGGGAGGGAACCAGAGGAAAGTGAAATCAATGAAGTCACATGACAATAAAGTCTGACAGAGGAGATAAAAGCAGAGTTGAAGAAGCAAACAAGGGATAATGGAAGGGAAGAGAGGTATCTGTTGGGTTTAATAATTCAACTCCTGTCTAATTTGACTGAAAGATGTCCTTTCCATCCATAGTGGCTTTTATTGACCCACCTTTGAATAAGGTGACTGCCGTGAGGTTTTTAAGGCACCTGGCTACCTATGATAAAGTGAAAGGGCTGTTGTCTTTTCTTTTTTTTCTTATATTTGCCATTAGAGGTAATAGCTAACACTCAGTGGGACATTTATATCACATCTCATGAAGTGGTAAGTAAACTAGGCTTATTTAAATTTCATCAGAGTCTTGTGCTAATTCTCCCTTTGAAAAAGAAAATTCTTTATAAAACCCTACTCTTCGCCAAGAAATTTCTATGCAAAAGAACACTGGCTCAATCCAGATGGTTTCCTTACAAACAAACAATAATTTTTACTAACAATATATCAAAATACACACACACACACACACACACACACACACACACACAAAACACCACAGATCAGGTTATCTTATGCTAGATTTTTTAAGGCCAAAATAAAATTGTGATTACTACAAACCAACAGTAAAGAATAGCCTCTTGCCTTAAATTTTCTAAAAAGCTATAGCAACTTTCTCCTTTACAACAAATTAGAGAATCTCAATGCAATTATAGGAAAAAACTCCTATCAACAGTATTAGATGATCCTAATTGTAAAGTGACAGACCTTAGATTTAAGCATAACATCCAACCTAATTATATTTCAAACACATTAAATGGCATAGCATTCTCCAGGAAAGCAACTTCTTAGTTGACTTATTGCTTAAATTATAGAAAAACAATTCAGTTAGAGGACATATTTTTGCATTTAAAAGATCAGCTTTTCCATGTAATGGCTGTATAATTTGTGTTAAAAAGTAGATGCCAGTTCTACAGAGTGATCATGCTTTTGCAACTGTGTTCTTATCTAGCACTACAGACGTTTGAAGTGACCTGAACTCAGAGTTTTGGCCAAAATTTTAGAAGTCAATCTTATTTAGGTTAGCTTCCATTCTAAATTTATACAAATTTTAACTTAAGTTTTCATAACTCCTCCCATTTGTTTATTATGATGTTCTTGTCCATCATTGATAAATAATTATGACAAAATATAGCACAAAAGTTATTCTCCTGGTAGAAAGAACCAAAAATATGTATGAACACCCTCTTCAAGTTCTTAAAAAGGTATTCTAACATTTTCAAATATGAAACGATCTCAATGTCTGCTGCTTGATTGTTTTCAGATTTTTCAGCCTTCTGAAGTTCCATTAAAACTTAAATAGAATTACTTGAATTTCACTGGGAAATTCAACAACCTCTTAAGAGACTGTGAATCCTCCCTCTCATTTTTCTGTTAGAATTTTCACGGGGCTAATACTTCTCTTAAAACTTTTGGTTCCAAATTCTGCCTCCTCTGTCTCAAAATTTATCAGTCATTCCTAGGGTGATCATACCACTTGCTCTACAAAGCAGGACACTTATTAGAACAAAGGGGGTGGCATTAATAATGGCCTCAAGAGCGGCGCCTGGGTGGCTCAGTTGGTTAAGAATCCTACTCTTGATTTCAGCTCATATCATGATCTCACGGTTCCTGGGATTGAGCCCTGTGTCAGTCTGTGCTGACAGCGTGGGGCCTGCTTGGGATTCTTTCTCTCTCTCTCTCTCTCTCTCTCTCTCTCTCTCTCTCTGCCCCTCCCCGGTTGTTCTCACTCATGTGTGCACTCTCTCTCTCTCAAAATAAACCTAAAAAAATTAATGACCTTAAGAAAATGGTACTGTCCTGAACAAACCAATAAGATGGAATTACCTATTTCATACCAAAGGGTATTTCTAGTTAGCTGTGGCCATCCTCAAGCTTTTTCTTCCTTGAGATCCTTACTCTCATTTCTTCCAGACCCTTCTCACATCCTTTTTTTTATAACCCCCAAACTCTGTGCCTCTCTCTCCATTCTGCCACAGGTAGCTTAAAAATTCTATTTTATTTTGCAGAACTCAACTCTTATCATTAAGGCAATGTAAAGAGTACTGCCCATTTGTCAACCAAAAAGGTTCATTCAAATCATTTCCCTAAACTGGAAAACCTGTATCCTTTTTGGCCTTCCTTCTCTAGTGTAAAAGACACAATTACCAGGTGTTAGGTTTTAGTACATACAACATGTACAACACTTCCCACTTTAATTCAATCTCTTCCTCAATAATATTGTTGCACAGCTTGGAACTCCTGCGATCCCTTTTACTGGACCTTTGCTCCCATCTCTCACAATTCTGCTGCTAATATCTCATTCCTGACTTTCAGTTGAATGATCTTGGACACTAGAGCTGTCTGGCTCATACAGAGAGCTAGAAGGTTCTGGGACCCATCTTCCTCCATCCTCTAGCAGTTGTGAGCCAACAGTTGACTGGTGTGAGTATTAAAAGCCTCACTTTTTTCCCCCTAAAGCCACAACCTTTGGGGTTTAAACTCCAGAATATCTCCCCTAATCAAACTGAGTCTCTAGCTTTGCTGTTTTCCTGTGCAGAAAAGTTAACATAGCAGGCCCAACAGTGTTATCCTAAGATGGCCTTATTCACTAGGTTGACCCAGAACTTCAATTTCTGGAGGTCTCCATTATTTTCTAAATGAGAAGTGTTGATCACTGTACTTAAAGTATTTGCACAATGTGGCTTAGGTTGAACATGTGCTTTCCTTTTGGAGTATGGATGACTCCAGAGGATGACTATATGGCTGACTCCTGACGTAAACTCTGAATACCTATGTAGGCTCAGAAGAGGTTACCTGAACACAGTGCTTCACAAGTGTTGACACAACTCACTGGTGAAAAAATTACGCACATCCTGTTTGTCTCCATGGGGAGAGGAATCTTGGAAGCCTATGCCTGGTTTCTTCCAGACTTTTGCCCCATATGCCTATTCTCTTCACAGTTTTTGCTTTGTATTCTGTCACTGTAATAGATCAAAGCTGTGGGTATGTCTCTGTGTTGAGTTCTGTGAGTCCCTTTAGTGGGAGCAGTCTTGGGAACCCAAGACACATTACCTCTTCTCTATTTTGCTTCTTTATTCCCTCTCCTCTCACTGGTTTCTCCTGGGAGCACATCCTTAATAAACTGTGTGCATCAAATTCCTTGACCTGGCTTATGCTCCGAGGAGGATTTATGAATACTTTTAATTAGGCAAAATATTAGTCTCAACTATAAGCTTTATAACTTTTCTCTCTATTCTTGGATTGCTCTGCTCCCCATCCTTTAACTCCTCATCCTACATACCTCTGTCGCTCTTCAGATTGTTATTCCTTAAAAAAAAAAAGTTTATTCATTTTGAGAAAGAGACAGTGTGTGCACATGCGCATGTGACAGTGTGCGAGCAGGGGAGGGGCAGAGAGAGAGTCCCAGATAGGCTCAATGCTGTCAGCACAAAGCCCGATGAGGGCTCAATCCCACAAACTGTAAGATTATCACCTGAACTGAAATCAAGAGTTGGACACCTAACCAAATGAGCCCACCCAGGTGCCCCCCTTTTCTTACTTTAGAGAGAGAATGCATGTGCAAGTAGGGAAAAGGGACAGAGGGAGACAGAGAGAATCTTAAGCAGACTCCACACTCAACATGGAGTATGGAGCCCGATGTGGGGATGGATCCCATGTCTCTGGGATCATGACCTGAGCCAAAATCCGGAGTCAGCACTCAACTGACTGAGCCACCCAGGTGTCCCCAGACTTTTATTCATAATAAACATATATTTGGACAAATTAATTCAATGTTTATACAATTTATAAACTGGACACAGATTGTACTTCACGGTTTAAAATAAAATAGAGCAGTACCTCACACCATCTCTCCCAACACCGAGTCTTACCTTCCAGAGGTCAGAATTTTCAATATTTTCTAGATATTTATTCCTGCATTTACCTCAAGATACTGAAATGATAACCCTTACATTAGTCTTACTACTGAATACATTGGAAAAAAGAAGTATGACATAAAGTACTCGGGAAATAAATAGTATGCAAGTATCCCTTTCCTCTACTCATATTTAGATGCATATTTCATTCCAGAAGAAAGAAAAATTTCGGAAAGAGTAAGCAGTCACATGACAAGCCAGCCCTCTGGACATTAATATCATCGTTTCCCATCTTTTACAGTAGGTTCCTTTGGCATTTCTGATGATATGCAAAAGTGTTCCAAAAGATATAGAAAAACTTACTATAAAGGCTTTCTTTGAAACTAATCTCAACATATTCTTGATCACAGGTCTTTTTTTAGCATTATCCAAATCCATTCAGTTTGCTTTGGTACTGTGCTGGGGTAACAGATTTGGGTGTTAGGCTCCACCAAAACAATCCCTTTCTCATTTTACTACATTGGTTCATAAACTTCATTGCACATCAGAATGATCTAGGGAGGTTCATAAAAAAAGCAGCTTTCTTTCTAAAAATAAGGGGCAGGGACGCACCTAGGTGGCTCAGTCACTTGAGCATCTGATTCTTGATTTTGGCTCAGGTTATGATCCCAGGGTCATGAGATGAAGCCCCATTTCAGGCTCATTGAGCGTGGAGATTTCTTAAAATTCTTTCTCTTTCTCTCCCTTTCTGTCTCTCCCTCTCCCCCAACCCCCCCCCCCCCCCCGCCGCCTTGACCTCACCTCTCTACCCCATTTGTGTGGTCTCTCTCTATAAAATTAAAAAAATGCAGCTTTCTGGCATTTGCCTCCACAGACTGAAATTCATTGGAGTCTGAATGAATTCAGACTTCTCTATGATTGGAGTCGTAGAGAAGACGACTTAGGAATCTGATTTTATAGTATACTTAAGGGGATTCTGGTACTGGGGGATCTAGAACACTCTGAAAAAATCGATCTGGAATTTCAAAGAGTAAACTAAAAAAAATATTTGAATAAAATGAATACATACATATGTCCATATATCTTATATCCACTTATAAAGACTGGTAAATATCTAATATAATTGATGTAGTACTACCATTTGTATATGAGGCATTTGTTGGCAGATGTTCTTAATAACCCAATAGGTTTTAACCATAATGGCATGATACAATGGTGTGTTCTAGTCAAGTTTTGGATGTATGGAAAACATTTGTTGCTAATGACATTTAAACTCAGTTGGTTTTAATAAATAAAGTAGAGTGATTAAAGGTTATTTATATAATAATTACATTTTCATTTATTTACGTTTTGACAGGCTTTACCCAATGGAAGAGGAAGAAGTTGAGCCAGAGGCATACTGCTTCAAGAATAGCATAATATACTGTTAGGGCCTTGGCTGGTCACTGCTTTTTCTACTGTACCCTTAGGAGCTATGTAATGATGAATTCTATTGATTTACTTCCACAAAAATATTGGTTTTTGGTTTCATGAAAATCTGAGTCAAGTATAAATGTGAGTCATAAATGTCAATGTCACTAGTTATATATTAACTGTTAATGATGCGGAGAAGAATAAGAAATGTAGCTTAGGAGTTGTAGGCATTTTGAAACTGTTGAGATTCACTGCTTTAAAGAGCAATACTAATAACAAAATACAAACTGTGGCTTTGAAATTCTGATATCTGAAATAGAGCACATAGTAAAGAAATATGGATGGCACTACTTTTTTTTTTCAATAGAGGGGAGGGATATGTGGAAACAATATTGGCTTTACAGTCTCTTTAAGTAATTAATAAGACAATGGATCTTCTTATACAAAAATAATGGAAAAATATTCCATGCTCATGGGTTGGAAGAACAAAATTGTTAAAATGTCTGTATTACCCAAACCAATCTACACAGTCACTGCAATCCGTATCAAAATAACACCAGCATTCTTCACAGAACTAGAGCAAACAATCCTAAAATTTGTATGGCACCACAAAAGACCCCAAATAGCCAAAGTAATCCTGAAAAAGAAGACCAAGGCTGGAGGAATCACAGTTCCAGACTTCAGGCTGTATTACAGGCTGTAATTATCAAGACGGTATGGTACTGGCACAAGAACAGACACAATGATCAATGGAACAGAACAGAGAAACCAGACATGGACCCAAAAATGTATGGGCAACTAATCTTTGACAAAGCAGGAAAGAATATCCAATGGAAAAAAGTCTCTTTGGCAAATGGTGTTGGGAAAACTGGACAGAGACATGCAGAAGAATGAACCTGGACCACTTTCTTACACCTTATACAAAAATAAACTCAAAATGAATGAAAGACCTAAACATAACACAGAAGTCATCAAAATCCTAGAGAGGAAAACAGACAACAACCTCTTTGACCTTGGCCAGAGCAACTTCCTACTTGACAAGTTTCCGGAGGCAAGGGAAATAAAAGCAAAAATGAACTAGTGGGAGCTCACCAAGATAAAAAGCTTCTGTATGGCAAAGGAAACAATCACCAAAACTAAAAGGCAACCAACAGAATGGGAGGAGATATTTGTAAATGACATAGCAGATAAAGGGTTAGTATCCAACATCTATACAGAAATTATTGAACTCAACACCCAAAAACAAATAATCCAGTGAAGAAATGGGCAAAAGACATGAATAGCCAATTTTCTGAAGAAGACATCCAGATGGCTAACAGACACATTAAAAAATTGCTCATCACTCATCATCAGGGAAATAGAAAACAAAACCACAATTAAATACTACCTCACACCTGTGAGAATGGTTAAAATTAACTCAGGGAATGACAGATGTTGGTGAGGATGTGGGGAAAGAGGCAAACTTTTGTACTGGTGGCGGGAATGTGAACTCGTGCAGCCACTGTGGAAAACGGTATGGAGATTCCTCAAAAAATTAAAAATAGAACTGCCCTAAGACTCAGCAATTGCACTACTAAGTGTCTATCCTAAGAATATGGGAGTGCTGTTTCATAGGCACACTTGTACCCCAATGTTTATAGCAGTGCTATTGATAATAGCCAAAGTATGGAAAGAGCCCAAGTGTCCATCAATGGATGAATGGATAAAGAAGATGTGGTATACATAATGGAGTATTACTCAGTGATCCAAAGAATGAACTCCTGCTGTTTGCAACAATGTGGATGGAACTACAGTGTATTTAGGCTAAGCAAAATAAATTGGTCAAAGACAAATATCATATGACTTCACTCATATGTGGAATTTAAGAAACAACAGATGAACATAAGGGAAGGGAAGTAAAAATAATATGAAAACAGGGAGAGAGACAAAACATAAGAGACTCTTACATACAGAAAACAAAGTGAGGGTTGCTGGAAGGGTTTTGGGTCGGGGGATGGGCTAAGTGGGCAAGGGGCATTAAGGAGGATGCTTGTTGGGATGAGCAATGGGTGTTATACGTAAGTGACGAACCACTAAATTCTATTCCTGAAATCATTATTACACTATATGTTAACTTGGAGGTAAATTTAAAAAAAAAAATTTAAAAAAGTGAAGACAAAAAAAAAAAAAAAAGACAACGGATCTTCTTCTTTTCCCCTTTCAGCCTAACAGTCTTGTTCTTTTCTAGCTCTAACCAACCAATCTGTTGTTGTGCCAACCAAGACTACCAAAAGTACTCTTGCCACACCAAATTTATACCTTTAAATAAAACATGCAAATTTCACAAAACCTTAAATAGGGCAGATTTTGCTTTTTCTTAAAGGCCCAACAAGCTCTAGGATTTCTCTCCCTTCCAACCCAAATCTCACCATCAGACCTTTTGAATAGTTCCTGTATTTGTGCTGAGTGAGTGGAAATTGCTTTTCTGATGATCTTTAAATTATGAGTGGTAATTTTTTTCTATTACACATCAAGTGTTTATCTTTTTCTGTAAAATCTGTCTTCTGAGTTCCCTTTCATCTCCCATTTCTGCTTACGCCCTCTGTCTGTTAGAGAATCTATGTAAAATTCCTCCTGTGTGCTCTGAAAAACCCTCCCCAATTCTGCTCCTTGGAGGACAACTGGAAAGATGAACAATAATCAGCAGCAAACCCTAATGACTTTTGGAAGCCTGGACAAAGAATATTCCAGGGCAAAAAACTGGAGCCTTTCAATGCTTTGAGGTCATTAACAAAGTTGTGAAATTTGTGAGGAACGTGGGAGAAAAAAGGTCTTTTTATTATTTGCTAACATTCACAGGCTCTAATTCTTCATTTCCCTAGTTGAGCTTTAACTTAATTATAAAACAAAATCTATAGCTGCAGCCAGGCCTAGAGGTAGAGTCTGTACAACTAATCAACTTTAATTCCCTGGGTTCGATTTAATTACAAAACAACATTTGGTGCAGCTGCTAAACACTTACCAGGTGACCACATGATAATAGTGGAGGAGTATTTACAAGTCTCCAGCTTTTGCTCTATTCTATCAGCACAATTAGGTTTCAGCAATATATAAATTTGAGCAGCCTGTAGGGCTTATAATAATAAAGAATTTTCTTGTACTAGTTGAGCCAGTTAAAATACTGAGTTGCACCATGACCAATTCATGTCAGCAAGTAAACTTGAATGATGAAACAGATGTCCTGATAAAGGACAGTAATAACCCATTGAATGTCAATAGTATGTTTCTTTTTCTTAATTGATTTTTTTTGGGGGAGACAGGAAAAGTGAAGTCAGCATATGTATACTGTGAGCTACCAATGTGCTTTTTGGGCTATAATGTACATTACTTTTATTCAATATAACTAGACATACATAACTCATTCTTCTGCTTGTTTTTTAGTGTTCCGTAAGACAATTTAGGGGGTTATTACTTGTGCTACAAAATATTTTTTACCTGACAAAATTAAAATTAATCACTGATATGTTTAAAATAGCCAGTTCCTCTAGTATATTTAAAATATCCTGAATTCATACAAACATCCAGGAAGATCAATGCATTGAGTGAGATCTGATTTTTCATTTGATAATATTTAGACAGAAGTGCCATGCACAATTAACTTTTTATTTTAATGTTTTTGTCATCTTTGTTCACTCAAATACACCTTTTACAATGTGTGGGATCACAGTTCCTCCCAAGGTGTATAGGAGGATAAGAAAAATTATTTGAATTTAGGCAAAAAAATAAGCAGTATCAGTAAGGGAGTTACCAGTGATACTGAAATAAATATGACCTGTACTGTTTTTACAGCAACTCAGAAAGAAGATAATACAGATTGCCATCTAACCCAAATAAACATCTGAAGTTGTGGTTAAGTGCAACAGAACGCATTTCTTTTGCTTCTTCTCCCCATTAGATGTCAATCTCCTTTTCTTTGCCTTTAGAGTGGAACTGGGTAAAAGCTAAAGAGAGGATGTATCATAGGTAATTATATCTATGAAAGGCAGAAAATCTAGAAAAAAGCAGAATGCATAAGATGCATCATAAAATTTCTGCAGCAATAATCCCCTTCCTCTGCCTTCAACCTCAAGTGCTGGTTTGAATTTTACCTAAGGCTGTCCCACATGAAAATGCTGGACCCTGGACAAAGACAACACTATGCGTTTCAAAGTCGAAAGGCTAATTTCTCAGTACTAGCAGTGTCTGTCAGTGTCTTACCCCAGAGAGTATCTTTCTCTACTGAACAGTGACTGAGTCACAGGAGGAAACAATTCTGCTTGCTGGAAGAAAATAGGATGGAAGGAATTATGATGCTTACCAGATGTTCCACTGCCCCTGAGGGGGTACCAGAATGTTTCCGCATGTGCTGTAAACAGCATAAACTGTCAGATCATGGGGCCCTGGGGCTTGGTGCTCATGCTGCTCTGATGTGCAGAGTCACAGCACTCGAGAGTTGGAGGGACCCTTACAGACGATTTTAGTCAAAGGTTTTAAACTATGGCGCAAGGAGTTCTAGGTTTCCTCAGTGTGACTCAGAGATTACTGAAGATTAAGGGGGTCTCCCCAGAACAGTAGCAGTGTTCATGGAGAGAATGTAAAAATCTTGTATTAGGATAACAACAAAACAGGATATTTTATCAAACAAAAAATCAGGTATGAATGTCTACAGTAATTCCTGTACTTTGAGAAAGGAAACTTGTGGAAAATCACCATCCCAGTCGCTCTATGACATTCCTAGAGGTGAGGTCCCCAGAAACCAGGGGTTGATTCTGGAAATCTAGGTTGCAAAAGGCCATGTGGTTCGGGAGTCTGGAAATTAAATTATTCCCCTAAGATTCAACATCAAGGCAGGAAATAAAAGCTTCTCGATTCAAGTCAACCAATTCTTATAATCCTTTATGCACATATCTATGGCGAATAAAAAAATACCACTTAGAAAAGTTACCTTTCCATGCTTTAAAAATTTTTTTTAATGTTTATTTATTTTTGAGAGAGAGAGAGAGAGAGAGCGAGCATGAGCGAGCAAGCAGGAGCACACAAGCAAGCGAGCACGAGCAGGGGAGGGATAGAAAGGAAGAGGGAGCCACAGATCCTAAGCAGGCTCCAGCCTCTGAGCTATCAGCACACAGCCTGGCCTGGGCTGGAATTCACAAACCCTGAGATCATGACCTGAGCCAAAGTCAGACGCTTAACCAACAGAGCCACCCAGGTGCTCCTGTTCTTAAATGGCAATTTAATACTTTATTGCCTTGATGATGATATAATTCTTATTCTGTTACTGGCTTCCAAATTTAAAAAATACCGTGATTGTTCAAAGAACCTCCTCATTGCCACCATTAGAGAGACAGAGAGAGAGAGGGAGAGACAGACAGAGAGGGAGGGAGGGAGAGACAGAGAGATTAAGTGAGAGACTGAGAAAAAGGGGAGAAAGAAAGGACAAGGAAAGGAAAGGAAAAGAAGGAAGGAAGTAAGGAAGAAGGTTGGAAGGAAACAAAGAGGAGAAGGGGGAGAGAGAAGGGAAGATGGGAGGGAGGGGAAGAAACGAGGAAGAAACAGCTATTTCTGTGTTTGTAAATAGAGCCCATTATAATAAAGGGGTGTGAGATTTTAACATAAAGTAAGGCATAATCTCCAGGGTTAAAGAGACATTTGTAAAAGCAGGGTAGATACACCTGCCTGACTCACCGTCACTGTTGATGCACACAACCTCCTGAACCTGAGTGCCTGGGCCACATTCCTTTCCATTGTCTGGTTCACAGTCTCCGAGCCTCACTGCTTTCCATTCATAGCAGGATGGCTCTTCACAGGGAATGGCTTCCAGTAAGTGAGGGCAGTTCCCAGTGCCCCCAGAGCCTCCAGTGGGCTCATTGGTAATCCGCCGCTTCCTCAGTTTGAAACCTGAATTGTTGGGGAAGGAAGATATTTATTGTTTCTGTCATGGTTGAATATTTCAGAAGGCTGAACGAAAACTTGAGTGAAAGCTGGATGAGGGTAGAAGGTAGAAGTCAGATCTGCTTTAATCACTAGTGCATCCTCAAACTCTAGCTTAATGTGAGCTCTTTAATCATTTATTAAATGAATAAATAAATTAACAGAAGGGCCAAAGAGGGAAAGCAAGTAAAGCCATATAACTGTCATCTCCTTCATAGGACGGGAGAGAGGTAGAGAGGCAGAAGCAGAGAGAGGCAGACAGACACACAGATAGAGAAAACACACATACACATACACAGAATGAATTTGTTTTTTTTGGAAAGTCTATAGTTATAAAATATTCAAAGAAACAATGAAATCTCAAGCTATTTGGAAGTATTCATGACTAATGTGCTATTCCTTTGAATTCTTCAACACTATTGTGTAATTAAATCTAAAAAGATACCTCTGAGAAGTTGGATGGTTCCAGATAAATTGTCTCTTTGAGCCTTAGTTGATTTTAGATGCTCTGGAAATATGAACTAGTGATATAAAGCAACTGGGCTCTAAGGAGAAGTCTTCAGAGTTGTGCCCTGTGCTTTAACAGTACCTAACTGTAGTCCTTCTGGACAGTGCATAACAAAATTAATGTCTGTTTATTGCCATGTAAACATATTAAAATCACTAGCAAAATTAATAAGTCTGTTTATTACTATGTGAACATATTAGAATCACTGGAAGACTGTCTTTGAAAGGAAATAAGAAAATGTTTTCCATTACTAGATCATGTGAAAATTACCCCATCGTGTCCACCATATAAGAAACCACTGCATTATTCTAATCCTCATAAATACGTGATTTGCCTCATAAAAGCAATAGACTTTCTTTTCTTTACCTTCAAAGTAATAAGGAGTTATGTCTATTGAGAACTAGCTATGGATCAGGCATTGAAGTAAGTGCTTTATGTTTATTATCCCATCGATTCTTTAAAGAAAACATGGGTAGCAGATATTACATCCCTTTTACAGATAAGTGGACAAAGATTTAGATAATTAACTTCAGTTTTAATGTTCTGGTACCAACATCAGAGTAGGTTTATTCATCTTTTGCAATCAATACTCTTTAGCCATTCTGGAAAATATCACAAATGAATAATCACAAGTAACACAGAGGAGCATTTTAAAATAATTCACACTTGACTCAACTGATAGGAGTTTTAACCATGTCATGTTAATAGGACATACCTTTTTTGCCTTGCTGGTCATTACAGTTTTCATAAGTACAAGGTCCCCAAGCTGACCAAGGTGACACCTCACATTCAATAGGACAGGGAATGTGACACAGCTGTGTAGTATTAGGAACAGGGCCAGTGCATGATTTCAAGTCCACTGGTTTTGCGGCTGTTTGGAGAAAAATACAGAGATCACTTAAGAATTAAACAAATTATAATGGTCAACAAAATGATTTTTCTATGTGTGTGTATGGAGAAGGACAAGTGCCACCAAGACATTATTCCACTGCTTCTTAGCTACATCCTAGAAAAAAAGGAGAGGGAATGGGGGGAAAAAGCAGTATAGTGTGATCCACGGAAACTGGACTAGACGCCTTGGAGACTGGTTGATCTCCAGCTTTACCACTTATTAGCCATGTGATTAATAATGTCAAGACTAACTTTCCTCATCAGTAAAATAATCCTTAAGGTTAACTGTATCTCTTAAATTGTATATTTAGATTCTAATTAAGTGGCATCTGGTTTAGAGGACTCAGGAAAGTGGGAGAGGGCCAATGACAATTATATATATATATATATATATATATATATATATATATATATATATATATATATATATATATATATATATATATATATATATATATATGGAAAAAGTCTCCACCGCATGGCTTCTGCTGGATGAGTCTCCTTTCCATTTTGGTCCACAGAGAGCTAACCGGTAGATATAATAAAGAGCTCATGAAACCAATGTGGTGTCTCCCTCCCCCTGCAGCTAGAGGACTCACCAGATACTTCTCAGAACTTTTACAGTATATATTATCTACCTATGTGATCCAAAACATAGAACTCTTAAGACAACTAATTTATAATTGACCATGTCTGTTCATAAGTTGACCAATGAACCCTATATATTTTTTGCTTACCCTTGCTTCTCTTCTGTTTTGATGCCTGGAGTTTGGCTATTTTGTATAGGACACATTTGACAGTTAATGTCAAGATGTGTCCATACTTCTGGTTAAAAATGACTAAGAAAGAAACATATTTGAAGCTATAAGGACAACAGAAGAAAATCAAGTTTAGCAGTATATAACATATAGCTGTAGTTGCTTTTGTGTTATAAATTTTAAGAAGTAAATGTCTTAGACATTCCCTTTAATAAAAGCTGGTTGCTGCTTATGTCTGATAATTTGGAATGCCAACCCTTTCATAAAGGACTGAAATAAGGGAGGTCTTAGACAATTCTTATTCTCTTTATGTGAAGAACTATCAAATTCCAATCACATGGGTTACATTTAGAAGCTCATAGAGAAATTAAGATATTGTAAGCTATATTATCCTAACTTTTAAATAAATGTAAATATATCTGCTTGGAGTTTAAACTCTAAGGCTAACTGTAGGCATTGTACATTCCTCAACTTTTGCAAGCACAAACACACATGATCATAAATGCTACCTGAAGGCCATTATAGTAACTCTTCTTTCTAAAATAGTTTTTCAGTTCTGAAAATTACTCATAGATTTTAATTTTTCTTTTTCCTCCTAAGAGTGCTCACCTCTCTCTCCTCCCCCCTCTCACTCCTCCCGGACGCCACCCACTTCAGTGAAAATAAATGATTGGGGTACTCCTAATTTGCTTAGTATGGAGCACAATGAACATTCTCACTGAAGTTTATCAGAACCATTGCTACTATGTATCGTAACATCAGCCAAAGCCAAAAATGATTACTTTTATTGCTTTCCAACAGTGAAAATACCAGGCATGTTAATGACAGAAAATACAGAAATAAACGCTTCACTTCTTTGAACATAAAAAAAAAAAAAACTTGGGGCGCCTGGGTGGCGCAGTCGGTTAAGCGTCCGACTTCAGCCAGGTCACGATCTCGCGGTCCGTGAGTTCGAGCCCCGCGTCAGGCTCTGGGCCGATGGCTCGGAGCCTGGAGCCTGTTTCCGATTCTGTGTCTCCCTCTCTCTCTGCCCCTCCCCGCTTCATGCTCTGTCTCTCTCTGTCCCAAAAATAAATAAAAAACGTTGAAAAAAAAAAAAAAACTTGACATCAATGATACATATTTCACATAAAATAAAAAAAAAAATTTAATATCCTCACAGGCATAAGACTTAATTTTATGTGTCAACTTGTCTGGAGAAAGGGATGCCCACAGAGCTGAAAAAACATTGTTTCTAGGTGTATCTGTGAGGATGTTTGTGGAAGAGATTAGCATTTGAATCAGTAGACCCAGTGAAGAAGACAGCCCTAACTGATGTGGGTGGAGCATTATTCAAACCATTGAAAGCCCAATAGAACAAAAAGGTGGACAACGGTGAAATCACTTTCTTTCTCAGCTGTGGAATGCATCTTCCCCTGCTCTTGGACATCAGAGTTACTGGTTCTGGGAAATGAGGAATTATACCAGTGACGTCATTCCCATAATTGTGGGAGCCATTTCCTATAATAAATCTCCTCATATATCTATACATATATCTTATTGGTCTGTTTCTCTAGAGAACCTTGACTAATACAAGGCTACAGTATGTACAAAAACTCCTGTAACTGCAAATTAACATAAGCAATTTCTTCAGGTGTGGAATCTTTCAGACTATCATTTAAATTAGCAATTGTGTATATAATTAACTGAAAAGACTCCATTTTTTTCTTTCAATTGACTAAAAGTAACTTTAGAATTTAGTGTTAAGATATTGTTTTGAAAATTATGGTTACTACTATGGAAACCAATTTGACAATAAACTTCATATATTAAAAAAAAGAAAATTATGGTTATTACAAAGGGAAGTCTACTTTTTTTGCAAAGTCTTCCTTAACTATGCAATTATGAGGACTAGTAGGGCCTGAAGAAGTATATTTTATATATAAGGTTGAACACTTTAGAAGGGAAACAGGTTTTATCAAGAAAACAGTATGAAACATTGTGTTTCTAATACCTGTTTGTTTGTTTGTTTGTTTTAATTTTAGCTTTTGATGTATTTTGAATGAATCAAACAGAATAATCAGGAATAATAATATTCTTGGGCTGTTAAAAGAGAAATGTGATGAATACAGGCTTGAGAAAGTATTGCTTAAAGCAACATGGTCTTCAGATTTATTAAGCTAACCAAATCTATACTGAGATAGATTTATTGAAAAATAACCTCAATTTTATAGATGCCTTTGTGAATATAAATATTTATACATATATCACATGGTTCACATATAGACGCTCACAGAGAAATTAAGATATTTTAAGCCTATATATATTTGTTGTGTATATGATTCTATTCCTTTGGTGATTTTCATCACAGTTTTTTTTTGTGTGTGTGTGTGGTAAGTAGAGTATATATTAATGTTAATCAGAGATAAGAGCTAAGCTCCCAAAACTGTAAGTCAATTCTATTTTTGCCCATGAATTATTTGGAATTAATGTGATTCAATAAATGAAGTAAAGGACAGACAGACCCAGGAGAATGTACTGAATTCTAGTTTAATCTGTGAGATATAATTCATATAGCTCTGTATTACATTAATTCAGTGTTTACTGCTCATCCCATATTCTCAAATATTGAAATTTAAATTTCTTAGAATGGTTCAGTCATTACTTTTCTATAATTTTATCACTTAAAATATTGTTCATGCAGTGTAAGTTTCAAAGAACCTTTATTAATTTTTTTAAAAAAAAGTCTTATTGCTGAGGCACCTGGGTGGCTCAGTCGGTTAAGTATCCGACTTCAGCTCAGGTCATGATCTCGCACAGTTTGTGAGTTTAAATCCTGTGTCGGGCTCTGTGGTGACAGCTAAGAGCCTGGAGCTTGCTTTGGATTCTGTGTCTCTCTCTCTTTCTGCCCCTCCCCTGCTCACACTCTGTCTGTCTCTCTCTCTCTCAAAAATAAACAAACATTAAAAACAATTCTTTTTTAAGTCTTATTGTTGATCTCTTGAAAATAAAGGAGACACTTTATTGTTTTCATATGATTTAAAGGCTATTCAATTATATGTACCTTGCATTCTTCAAGAGGTCATAAAAGAATGTCCAAACTTTTCTGGACTTAATAAAACAAAACAAAAAAAAAAATGAGACCAGTACATTTTTATAGGTCTGAAACATTTTTGTATTTTTATGTTTAGAGCATTACAATGAAAAAAATATTATAGGAAGTCAATTTAAGATATTTGTTTTCAGCAATGGGCCCCATGAAGCATTCTGAAGATACATCCACTGTATAACCATTAAGAATAGCAAATATGACTTAAAATTTTTTTTAAGTTTTATTTATTTATTTTGAGACAGAGAGCATGAGCAGGAGAGGGGCAGAGAGAAGGAGAGAGAGAATCCCAAGCAGGCTCCAGGCTAAGAGTGCGGAGCCAGACATGGGGCTTGAGCTCACAAACCATGAAATCATGATCTGAGCCAAAATCAAGAGTCAGATGCTTACCCTACTGAGCTACCGGGTATTTGCCTCAGCAAATATGATTTTTAAAACTAAATATTTCAGGGGCACCTGAGTGGCCCATTCGGTTGTGTCCAACTTTGGCTCAGGTCATGATTTCACAGTTTGTGGGTTCGAGCCCTGCATTGGGCTCTGTGCTGAATGCTTGCTCAGAGCCTGGAGCCTGCTTCAGATTCTGTGTCTCCTCTCTCCGCCCTTCCTCCACTCATGCTCTGTCTCTCAAAAATTATAAATGTAAAAAAAATTTTTTTTCAGCTAAATATTTCATTCTGAGATAATTACAGATTCACATGACATTGTAACATCACAGAAATCCTATGTATCCTTTGCTAGTTACCACAATCGTCATATATTACAAACCTACAGTATAATATCACAACTAAGATATTGACATCGATACAACCAGGAAAACCATGGAGAGATTCCAGTAACGCAGGTATAAGCAAGCCAAGGACTGCCTACAGTCCCTTTGTTTCTAATCTTAGGGAAAAAATATATTCAGTCTTTCACAACTAAGTACAATGTTGTCTATATGTTTTCTTTAAAACAATTTTTTAATGTAGATTTATTTTTGAAAGAGAGAAAGAGAGATAGAGTATGAGCAGGGGAGGAGCAGAGAGAGGGAGACAGAGAATCCAAAGCAGGCTCCAGGCTCTGAACGGTCAGCACAGAGCCCTAAGCGAAGGTTGAACTCATGAGCTGCGAGATCATGACCTGAAGTCAGATACTTAAATGACTGAGCCAACCAGGAACTCCTTGGTTACAGGTTTTGTTGGGTTTTTAAAATTTTTTTTTACATTTATTTATTTTTGACAGAGACAGAGCACAAGCAGGGTAGGGGCAGAGAGAGGAGACAGAATCTGAAGCAGGCTCCAGGCTCTGAGCTGCCAGCACAGAGCCCGACGTGGGGCTCGAACTCACAAACCACAAGATTATGCCCTGAGCCGAAGTTGGACGCTCAACTGACTGAGCCACCCAAGAGCGCCATTACATGTTTATATAGATCCTTTTTATCAAAATGCGGGTGTTCCATTCTATTTGTACTTTCCTGAGGGTTTTTATTAACAATGTCTGCTAAATTTTGTCAAATGTTTTTTCTCCACTGAGTAATATTTGTGAGTGATTTTTTTTAGTCTGTTAATATGATGAATTACACCAATTCAGTTTTCAATAGTGAACCCGCCTTACCTCTCTGAATAAACTGCACTTGGTTCTAGTCTTTATTTCTTATAATTTATCACTGGATTCTGTCTGCTAATAGTTTGTTAAGGATTTTTCTATCTATATTCATCAGGGATTTTGATCTGTAGTTATCTTCTTATTGTACTTTAACCCCTCTTTTTCTATTTTCTAGATAAATATAATCCATTTTATAATGAGCAAATTATGGTAGGTTGTGTTTTTCTCATTTGGATTTTTGATCCCTTCCATTTAGTCTACATTGTCAAATTTATGTGTATAAAGTTGTGGTGTTTCCCTTGTTATTCTTTTGCTGGCTGTAAGGTCTATGGTGATATCCCCTGTTAAATTCCTAATGTTGATGATTTTTGTCTTTTCTTTTTATGTTATCAACCTTGCTGGAAGCTTCAATTTTAATGGTCTGTTCAAAGAATCAGCTATTTGTTTCATTGATTTTTCTTTATTACTTTTGTTTGCAATTTCATTGATCTCTGTTCTTATTTTTATTCTTTCTTTCCTTCTGCTGGCTTTCAACTTTTTTTTTTCTTTTTCCTTGGTTTTTGAAGTGGGAGCTCAGATAATACTGATTTATGTCTTATCCTCTTTTCTAATGTAAGCATTTACTGTTATGAATTACTAGCTCAGCACTGCTTTAGCTGTATCACACAGATTTTGATATACTTTCATTTTCATTCAGTTCAAAGTATTTTGATATTTCCTGAGAATTCCTTTTCCACATATGGGTTAAGCGGGTCATTTATTTTCCAACTGTTTGAAGATTTTACTATTATCTTCCTGTGACAGAATTCTAATTTGATTCTAGTTGTGCTCAGAGAATACATTCTTGTATGATTTAAATGCTTTTAAATTTGTTGAGGTTTTATGATTCAGAATATGGTCTATCTTGGTATGTATTCTGCAGACACCTGAAGATGTATTCTGTTGCTATAGGGTGGAGTGTTCTATAGATGTCCATTGATTCTGTTGGAAGATGGTGTTATTCAGTTCTCCTAAATGCTTAACGATTTTCTGCCCAGTTTTCTATTAAGTATTGGGATTAGGATACTGTCATCCCTGATTTTAATTTTGAATTTGTGTATGTTTTATAGTTCTATCAGTTTTTTGTCACATATTTTATAGTATATTGTTTAGTGAATACACATTTAGTGTTTGTCTTCTTGGTGGATTGACCTTTTTATCATTATATAATGTCCTTCTCTATTATTTTTCTTTTTATGCCTAATTTATCTAATACTAATATAGCACTCCTGCTTTTCTTTGGATAATATTTTCATGATATATTAATTTCTATCTTTTAATTTTTTTCAGTATTTATTTATTTTTCAGTATATGAAAATTATTGTCAAATTGGTTTCCATACAATACCCAGTGCTCATCCCAAAAGGTGCCCTCCTCTGTACCCATCACCCACCCTCCCCTCCCTCCCTCCCCCCATCAACCCTCAGTTTGTTCTCAGTTTTTAAGAGTCTCTTATGCTTTGGCTCTCTCCCACTCTAACCTCTTTTTTTTTTCTTCCCCTCCCCCATGGGTTTCTGTTAAGTTTCTCAGGATCCACATAAGAGTGAAACTATATGGTATATATGTTTCTCTATATGGCTTATTTCACTTAGCATCACACTCTCCAGTTCTATCCACATTGCTACAAAGGGCCATATTTCATTCTTTCTCATTGCCACGTAGTACTCCATTGTGTATATAAACCACAATTTCTTTATCCATTCATCAGTTGATGGACATTTAGGCTCTTTCCATAATTTGGCTATTGTTGAGAGTGCTGCTTTAAACATTGGGGTACAAGTGCCCCTATGCATCAGTACTCCTGTATCCCTTGGGTAAATTCCTAGCAGTGCTATTGCTGGGTCATAGGGTAGGTCTATTTTAAAATTTTTGAGGAACCTCCACACTGTTTTCCAGAGTGGCTGCACCACTTTGCATTCCCACCAACAGTGCAAGAGGGTTCCCGTTTCTCCACATCCTCTCCAGCATCTATAGTCTCCTGATTGTTCATTTTGGCCACTCTGACTGGTGTGAGGTGATATCTGAGTGTGGTTTTGATTTGTATTTCCCTGGTGAGGAGCGACGTTGAGCGTCTTTTCATGTGCCTGTTGGCCATCCAGATATCTTCTTTAGAGAAGTGTCTAATCATGTTTTCTGCCCATTTCTTCACTGGGTTATTTGTTTTTCGGGTGTGGAGTTTGGTGAACTCTTTATAGATTTTGGATACTAGCCCTTTGTCTGATATGTCATTTGCAAATATCTTTTCCCATTCCGTTGGTTGCCTTTCAGTTTTGTTGGTTGTTTCCTTTGCTGTACAGAAGCTTTTTATCTTCATAAAGTCCCAGCAGTTAATTTTTGCTTTTAATTCCCTTGCCTTTGGGGATGTGTCAAGTAAGAGATTGCTACGGCTGAGGTCAGAGAGGTCTTTTCCTGCTTTCTCCTCTAGGGTTTTGATGGTTTCCTGTGTCACATTCATGTCCTTTATCCATTTTGAGTTTATTTTTGTGAATGGTGTGAGAAAGTGGTCTAGTTTCAATCTTCGGCATTTTGCTGTCCAGTTCTCCCAGCACCGTTTGTTAAAGAGACTGTCTTTTTTCCATTGGATGTTTTCTGCTTTGTCAAAGATGAGTTGGCCATACGTTTGTGGGTCTAGTTCTGGGATTTCTATTCTATTCCATTGGTCTATGTGTCTGTTTTTGTGCCAATACCATGCTGTCTTGAGGATTACAGCTTTGTAGTAGAGGCTAAAGTCTGGGACTGTGATGCCTCCTGCTTTGGTCTTCTTCAAAATTACTTTGGCTATTTGGGGCCTTTTGTGGTTCTATATGAATTTTAGGATTGCTTGTTCTACCTTCGAGAAGAATGCTGGCTCAATTTTGATGGGATTGCATTGAATGTGTAGATAGCTTTGGGTAGTATTGACATTTTGACAATAATTATTCTTCCAATCCATGAGCACGGAATGTTTTTCCATTTCTTTATATCTTCTTCAATTACCTTCATAAGCTTTCTATAGTTTTCAGCATACAGATCTTTTACATCTTTGGTTAGATTTATTCCTAGGTATTTTATGCTTCTTGGTGTAATTGTGAATGGGATCAGTTTCTTTATTTGTCTTTCTCTTGCTTCATTATTAGTGTATAAGAGTGCAACTGATTTCTGTACATTGATTTTGTATCCTGCAACTTTGCTAAATTCATGTATCAGTTCTAGCACACTTTAGGTGGAGGCTATCGGATTTTCCACGTATAATATCATGTCATCTGCAAAAAGTGAAAGCTTAACTTCATCTTTGCCAATTTTGATGCCTTTGATTTCCTTTTGTTGTCTGATTGGTGACGCTAGAACTTCCAACACTGTGTTAAACAACAGCGGTGAGAGTGGACATCCCTGTGGTGTTCCTGATCTCAGGGAAAAAGCTCTCAGTTTTTCCCCATTGTGAGCTGTGGGCTTTTCATAAATGGCTTTTATGATCTTTAAGTATGTTCCTTCTATCCTGAATTTCTGAAGGGTTTTATTTAGAAAGGGTGCTGGATTTTGTCAAAGGCCTTTTCTGCATCGATTGACAGGATCATATGGTTCTTTTCTTTTATTAATGTGATGTATCACGTTGATTGAATTGTGAATTCCTGCATCCCAGGAACGAATCCCACTTGATCATGGTGAATAATTCTTTTTATATGCTGTTGAATTCGATTTGCTAGTATCTTAGTGAGAATTTTTGCATCCATATTTATCAGGGATATTGGCCTGTAGTTCTCTTTTTTTACTGGGTCTCTGTCTGGTTTGGGAATCAAAGTAATACTGGCTTCATAGAATGAGTCTGGAAGTTTTCCTTCCCTTTCTATTTCTTGGAATAGCTTGAGAAGGACAGGCATTATCTCTGCTTTAAACGTGTGGTAGAACTCCCCTGGGAAGCCATCTGGTCCTGGACTCTTATTTGTTGGGAGATTTTTGATGACTGATTCAATTTCTTCGCTGGTTATGGGTCTGTTCAAGCTTTCTATTTCCTCCTGATTGAGTTTTGGAAGAGTGTGGGTGTTTAGGAATTTGTCCATTTCTTCCAGGATGTCCAGTTTGTTGGCATATAATTTTTCATAGTATTCCCTGATAATTGCTTGTATCTCTGAGGGATTGGTTGTAATCATTCCATTTTCATTCATGATTTTATCTATTTGGGTTATCTCCCTTTTCTTGTTGAGAAGCCTGGCTAGAGGTTTATCAATTTTGTTTATTTTTTCAAAAAACCAACTCTTGGTTTCGTTGATCTGCTCTACCGTTTTTTTAGATTCTATATTGTTTATTTCTGCTCTGATCTTTATTATTTCTCTTCTTCTGCTGGCTTTAGGCTGTCTTTGCTGTTCTGCTTCTATTTCCTTTAGGCGTGCTCTTAGATTTTGTATTTGGGATTTTTCTTGTTTCTTGAGATAGGCCTGGATTGCAATGCATTTTCCTCTCAGGACTGCCTTCGCTGCATCCCAAAGCATTTGGATTGTTGTATTTTCATTTTCGTTTGTTTCCATATATGTTTTAATTTCTTCTCTAATTGCCTGGTTGACCCACTCATTCATTAGTAGGGTGTTCTTTAACCTCCATGCTTTTGGAGGTTTTCCAGACTTTTTCCTGTGGTTGATTTCAAGCTTCATAGCATTGTGGTCTGAAAGTATGCATGGTATGATTTCAATTCTTGTATACTTATGAAGGGCTGTTTTGTGACCCAGTAAGTGATCTATCTTGGAGAATGTTCCATGTGTACTCGAGAAGAAAGTATATTCTGTTGCTTTGGGATGCAGAGTTCTAAATATATCTGTCAAGTCCATCTGATCCAATGTATCATTCAGGGCCCTTGTTTCTTTATTGACTGTGTGTCTAGATGATCTATCCATTTCTGTAAGTGGAGTGTTAAAGTCCCCTGCAATTACCACATTCTTATCAATAAGGTTGCTTATGTTTGTAATTGTTTTATATATTTGGGGGCTCCCGTATTCGCTGCATAGGCATTTATAATTGTTAGCTCTTCCTGATGGATAGACCCTGTGATTATTATATAATGCCCTTCTTCATCTCTTGTTACAGCCTTTAATTTAAAGTCTAGTTTGTCTGATATAAGTATGGCTACTCCAGCTTTTTGACTTCTAGTGGCATGATAAATAGTTCTCCATCCCCTCACTCTCAATCTGAAGGTGTCCTCAGGTCTAAAATGAGTCTCTTATAGACAGCAAATAGATGGGTCTTGTTTTTTTATCCATTCTGATACCCTATGTCTTTTGGTTGGCGCATTTAGTCCATTTACATTCAGTGTTATTATGGAAAGATACAGGTTTAGAGTCATTGTGATGTCTGTAGGTTTCATGCTTGTAGCGATGTCTCTGGTACTTTGACTCACAGGATCCCCCTTAGGATCTCTTGTAGGGCTGGTTTAGTGGTGATGAATTCTTTCAGTTTTTGTTTGTTTGGGAAGACCTTTATCTCTCCTTCTATTCTAAATGACAGACTTACTGGATAAAGGATTCTCGGCTGCATATATTTTCTGTTCATCACATTGAAAATCTCCTGCCATTCCTTTCTGGCCTGCCAAGTTTCAGTAGAGAGATTGGTCACGACTCTTATAGGTCTCCCTTTATATGTTAGAGCACGTTTATCTCTAGCTGCTTTCAGAATTTTCTCTTTATCCTTGTATTTTGCCAGTTTCACTATGATATGTAGTGCAAAGATCAATTCAAGTGACGTCTGAAGGGAGTTCTCTGTGCCTCTTGGATTTCAATGCCCTTTTCCTTCTCCAGATCAGGGAAGTTCTCAGCTATGATTTCATCAAGTACACTTTCAGCACCTTTCCCTCTCTCTTCCTCCTCTGGAATACCAATTATGCGTAGATTATTTCTCTTTAGTGCATCACTTAGTTCTCTAATTTTCCCCTCATACTCCTGGAGGTTTTTTATCTCTTTTTCTCAACTTCTTCTTTTTCCATAATTTTATCTTCTAGTTCACCTATTCTCTCCTCTGCCTCTTCAATCTGAGCCGGGGTTGTCTCCATTTTATTTTGCATCTCATTGATTGCATTTTTTAGCTCCTCCTGGCTGTTCCTTAGTCCCTTGATCTCTGTAGCAATAGATTCTCTGCTGTCCTTTATACTGTTTTCAAGCCCAGCGATTAATTTTATGACTATTATTCTAAATTCACTTTCTGTTATATTGTTTAAATCGTTTTTGATCAGTTCATTAGCTGTCGTTATTTCCTGGACGTTTTTTGAGGGAATTCTTCCGTTTCGTCATTTTGGATAGTCTCTGGAGTGGTGCAGAACTGCAGGGCACTTCCCCTGTGCTGTCTTGAATAACTTGCATTGGTGGGCGGGGTGCAGTCAGACCTGATATCTGCCCCCAGCCCACCACTGGGGCCACAGTCAGACTGGTGTGTGCCTTCTATTCCCCTCTCCCAGGGGCCAGATTCACTGTGGGGTGGCATGGCCCGTCTGGGCTACTTCCACACTGCCAGGCTTGTGGGGCTGGGGATCTGGCATATTAGCTGGGGTGAACTGGCAAGGTGCACAGGGTTGGGAGGGGCAGGCTCAGGTCGCTTTTCCTTCGGAGATACACTTCAGGAGGGGTCCTGCAGCACCAGGAGGGAGTCAGACCCACCGGAGCAATGGATCAGCAGAAGCACAGCATTGGGTGTTTGCCCAGTACAAGCAAGTTCCCTGGCAGTAACTGGTTCCCTTTGGGATTTTGGCTGGGGGATGGGCGAGGGAGATGGTGCTGGCAAGCGCCTTTGTTCCCCGCCAAGCTGAGCTCTGTCGTCAGGGGCTCAACAGCTCTCCCTCCCGTTGTCTTCCAGCCCTCCTGTTCTCCGAGCAGAGCTGTTAGCTTATAACCTTCCAGATGTTAAGTCCCGCTTGCTGTCAGAACACACTCCGTCCGGCCCCTCTGCTTTTGCAAGCCAGACTCGGGGGCTCTGTTTGGCCAGCGGGCCGCCCCTCCGCCCCGCCTCCCTCCCGCCAGTCCGTGTAGTGTATCTTTTTTCCCATTACACATTATTTTTTTTTCTAGACACAGAAAAATTTCAACCTTTATACTGCATTAGAAGCAATTTATAATATAGCAAATTGTAACAATTATATTGCATTAGAGCAGGGATTTGTTAAAGAATTTTATAAATTCGTACCCACTGGTATTTCTAGATTGCTGGCTTCCTTCACTCCAAGTCTGAGATATGAGAGGCAGAAAGTATCACCTTGCTGCTTCTTGGGTCTTAAGATTTCTAGCTTGTCTGTCCTTTCCCCTCCAACTTTCAGAGTTGTCTTATGGTTTGTTTACTATGTATTATTAGGAAAAAAATGACATTTCCTCTACTTTCCCAGAAGCAGAAGCCTATATGTTATTTAAAAATAAAACCTTTCAATTTTACAACTGGGATCACAAGAAAGGAAAATTCTCAAAAGATTGTCCAAATCCATAGCATGAACTCAATATGGTACTAGAGTCCTAAAGCTGGGGTCTCCTGTGGGGCATTATTGATCCCAGGTCACATAACTTTTGGTTTAATGGCCTTGTAGGAGGCCTAGAATTGCATATCTACAGTTCTTTAATTACCAGGACAAAAGGAGACATTTTCAGACAGAAATGAAAATTTAACTATTATAGACCATCATTAAAGAAATTTCCAAAGGACTTATTTCTCATAAAAAGGAACATGAATACAGAAATAGGGTCTAAGATGCCAGATGGAATGGCAATCAAAGAAAATATTACATGTGAGTAAAAGTAAATGTTGAATGTAAAAACATAATTATAATGATTAAATAGGGGAATGTAGTAGAATAATGGTCCCCCAAAGATTCAATGCCTTAGTCTTTGGAATTCGTGAATATAATTATCCTGATGGAAAAAAAGGACTTCATAGATATGATTCAGGTTTCAAACCTTGGGATGAGGAAATCATTCTGGATTATCCAGGCAGGCCCAATCTAGCCACAGGAGTCCTGAAAAGCAGAGACCCTTTCCCAAATGGGTCAGAAAGATGAGATGGAAGAAAGAGAAAAAATTCAAATGAAGGGAGGTACCTGAGTTGCCACTGATGACTCTGAAGGGAGTGGGGAAGAGCCAAGGGATATGAGTGGCCTCTAGAAGAACAGTTCCCAGATGGACAACCAGCAAGGAAATGGAGAATTTGGTATTCCAACGGCATGGAACTAATTTCTGCCAGCAACCCAAGATGAAGAAGGAAAAAGATCTTCCCCTAGAGCACCTAGAAAGAAATGTATCTCCCATAAGCCCTTGAACTTTGGCTTGGAGAGACCCATGCAAGACTTGCGATCTACAGAACCTTAAGATAAGGTGTTAAGTTTGTGGTAATCTATTATGGTAGCAATACAAAACTAATAAAGAGAGTTATAAGGCACAAGACAGAACTAAAATACAAGACTACATAACATGTAGGTTGGTGTAGCCTTTAGAAAGGTAAATACATTATATAGACTGTATTCATTTGAGTCTGTACCTTGATATTTTAAAGTAATCTCTATATATAAATAGGATAAGGATGTATAACTTCCAAACCTAGGGAAACAATGTAATAACAAGAAAAGTATTGCAATAAATTCAAAAGAAGCCAAGAAAGGAAAAACAAAACCAGTCACAGAAAAAGTGGAACAGAGTAAGATGGAGGAAATGAATGCAAAAGACTAAAATTTTAACCAGTAAAAGCCAAAGACTATCAGACTGAACAGAAAAGTTAAAACTGAAATGACATTTATATCCACTAGTTTGTCAAAAATTTCAAAGTCTGACAATATCAAGTGCTGGAGGAGATGAAAGCAGCCAGAATAGTTAAACACTCCTGGAAGAAATCTAAGTTATTTAACCATTTTAAAAAATAACTTGGCAATTTTAACTATGGCTGAAGATGAGCATACTACTAGTTATATACCCTGGAAAATATCATGCATTTATCTGAATAAATATTGATAAGAATTATCACTGAAACATGTTTATAATTGCAAATATTTATTATTGCAGAAATAACTCAGGTGTCCACCAAGGGAATGAACAGTAAATTAGGCTTGCCCACACTCCATAACACTATACAGAAGTGGAAACAAATGAACTAGAACACAATCATCAATATGATTTAACAAATATGTCAAAAAAGTGAAGAAAGAAAGTTCAAGAATATATACTAAATGATACCATCCGTATAAAATTTTAAAAAAACAAGCAATATCATCATGTGTTGAGATAAATACATAAGTCTGGGAAACAGGAGAAAAACCACTATGCTCCATCTGGTACTTTCAGGCGGGTCTTTACTTTTTTTAGGAGCTAGCCTGGCACTCAGAGCTATGCCATGGTGTTCTCTTGGACATAAAGAATTTCACACAGCATCAACTTATGTGGTCATTCCAGACTATGATGGAGTAAGAGAAAAAATAAGACTACTTAATTTGTCTAAGTAAAAACAAGGTCACCATGATAACCATAAAAAATATCAAACATTCCCTTCTCTGAGCTAGTATGAGTGAGTTCTGCCTTTTTTTTAAAGTCAGTTATAGCTTTAGCCTCCCTCCCGATTTTCCTCTTTCCAAATAACATTTATCAAGATAACCTGTCACAGAATTATCCTTGCTTCCTTATAGCATTTAATCCAGAGCAAAGTTCGCTTATTTAATTCTCTTAAAAATCACTTAAGTATGGAGAACAAACAGAGGGTTAGTTACTTTAAGGGTTGTGGGAGGGGGGATGGGCTAATTGGGTAAGGGGCATTAAGGAATCTACCCTGAAATCATTGTTGTACTATATGCTAACTAATTTGGATGTAAATTTAAAAAAAGAAAAAAGAAAAAGAAAAAAAAAATCACTTAAGTGACCTAAATCCTATAATAACTGCTTTCTGACACTCTTACTGAGATGCCCATGGTATGGGTTCTTTACCGCTCAGGGAGTAATAAATCCAACTTGTTCAAATACAGGTGTGTCCCTGGTAGTCTACGGCTAAAGAGTCTAGACAAGGCAATACACACAGAAAAACAAATAATATTAAACATAAAATTAGAATAGGAGTTCTAGCTGTGGATATAATGGGATGTATTTATTTAATAACAAATGCTTACTGGTTTTTACATGTGCTAAGCCATGAACTTAAAAAGTCTTAAAAAGTACTTAACAAAGACTAACTTCTTTAATTCTTACAAAACTCTATGGGAGTATTTCAATTATCCCCATGTGGGGGAAGGAATAATTATCCCCTAAATGGGGAAACTAAGTATGGAGAGGAGAGGTTAAGGAACTTTCCCCAAAGTCACTAAGTTAGGAAATTGTAGATTTTGTATTTATATCCAGGAAGTTGGGCCCCTTCGGTGTGTATGTCAAACTACTACTCCCTGTCATCTTGGAAGGATACAGGAGGGAGTTTCAATTATATATATCTATGTAAATACAGACACACACGTGCTAATATATTTGAAACAGACTGGAATGAATTAGAAATATAGTTAATGGAGATTATGAAATAGTGTGTGTCATTTTAACATAATAATATAATAAAGCTACCAAAGTAATACAGCATCAACTCTGGTAGCCTAGCAGTGAAAATTATTCTGACTTTTGTGTGTCAGTTGGGAATAAAAACTAAATTTCTATCAAGAACATGCTGTCCAATTAAATTACTATTAAAATGAAATGTTCTGCATTTATACTGATAACAAGAACAGATACTTCTAATGAATGTACCAAATTAATTTTTTAATCCTCACAGCAATATCATGACATAGGTACAACTGTAATCTCAAAATTCTAAGATGAGGAAACTGAGGAACAGATTAAGTACTTTGCCTAAGATCACACAGCTAGTTCATGGCATTTGACATTTGATTTCAGAGGCTGTGCTCTTATCCTCTCTGCTGTACTATGACATGAAAATTACTAGAAGCCATGTTCTTCCCCCATTTCTTACCTCAACTTCCAGAAGTCTAATATGAAGGGTGCCTTGACTAGAAAATGCAGTGAGTTCTTAAACAGCCTATTTTGTTATTGTTGTGAGGGGTAACTGAAGGAATTGGGAATATTGGTAATACTCATCTGGAAAATGAATCCTCAGTATTTTAATAAGAAACAGTTTAGATTGTCATCCATTTTTAACAGTGAATTTTTTTAAACTAACTAATTTTTGTTCTAATGCCAAAATATATGCCACATGTGTGTTTTTAACTGTTTTTCACCATGGAAATACATAATTGGATTCTCAAAATATTTTAAATCAGAGATCTCATACTCAGTCTACTTAAGACCTATTTGTAAAATAATATGCCTTTTATGTAGTCATTCAAAAGATATATTAGAGTTCAAAGGTTGAAAAAAACACGCAATAGTTTAATAATTCATTCATTCATGTAGGAAAACAGCGGAGCATTTTAGGCATTCAAAATCTCCTGATGTTGCATTTATTGCCCATTGTCTTCCCTGAAAACCCACCTTTTTCTTGAAATAACATTGCTTCTTTGAACAACCTTATTTGAGTGCTAGTTCACAATTACAAAGAAATTCTCTTGGATTTAAGTCTTAATTTCTGTATAGGAACTGACAAGAGATTCCCAAGACTTAAAAGTAAAATCAGTTACAAGAAGCTTTCCTTTTCTTTGTTATTCTGTTGTTCAGTAAGTTAAAATAAGTATTAAATGCCTTCTCTGTGTATCGCCCTACCACTGTGTTAGGAACCGCATACCAAAGGGTGCTGTAGGGCCAACAACAGTGTCAACAGTGATTTTTTAAATTTTTCTTAAGTATTATAAATGTGTTGTAGTAATTTAAGGTATACTTAACCAAAGCAGTTTTAGTTCCAAGAAGGTTGATTGAACCCACCTCCCTGTCACCTCCAAGCACTATACTCTCAAGAACTGATGTCAAACAAATAAAGAAAGCTTCTATTTTGAAAATTAATTGAGTTCTACATGTAACAGTGATTATGCTTAAAGTTTTTTGAAGATATTCTTGTATATTATTCACAGACATTTCTTTTATCTTTTTCAGACTGATATATTTATGGGGACATAAAATCCATCAATTTCTTTTTAATAATATAGGGCACTGTTTTTAAGATAATACACTTATTCTTTGATCAATTTTGAAACTATATTTAAAACAATGGTTGACAATTATCTCTCAGCACTTAATGTGCTTCAAAGCTCACTGCCAGTCCTTTCTGGCTATGGTTAACTCAGATTGAGCTATTGTTTTTGATAAATCTTTTCTTATATTAAACCAAGACATTACACGGATCTTCCTTGATGTACCCTGTTATGTTCTCAATAAATCCAACCTAAGTTGAAAATACCAATAAGCCAAGAAGGCATTTAATACATCTAACCTATCAAACGTTATAGCTTACTCAGCCTAGCCTACCTGAAACATGCTTAGAACATTTACATTAGCCTACAGTTTATTTTATAATAAAGTGTTGAATATCTCATTCATTTTACTGGATACTAAAAGTGAAACACAGAATGGTTGTAGGTGTATTGGCTGTTGACCTTCATGATCATGTGCTGACTGGGAGCTGCAGCTTGCTGCTACTGCCTAGCATCATGAGAGAATATCATAGCACATACTGCTATCCGTGAAAAAAAATAAAAATTCTAAATTCCAAGTCCATTTTCTACTGAGTATATATCACTTCGCAGCACCATAGAGCTGAAAAATCCTAGGTTGAACCATACTGAGTCAAGGACCATCTGTACAGTTTTATAAAGCTAACATGATAGTTCTTGAGATCATTTTCTGCATCATAATTAATTCTATAGTAACCAACAGACTCATTACCTCTCCTGTGCAATTCATAAATGGATAGCTTGCTTCTTCTTTGTGCTTGTGTCTGCTGCTTGGATAATCTCTTGAATTATGTTTAGATCACAAATCACAATATTTGACTGAGGTCATAAAGCATTAAATTTTTTTTCTTACATTAGACTATTTCAGAGGTCCCTGTATTTGGAATTGTAGTACTTTTACAGAGGCCTCTTGACTTTTTCTGTTTGGTTATTACTGGGGAGGTAAAGAAGGTCTAGGCTTGCTCCCTTTTGGTTTCTAGTCAAGTGGAAGTTACAGGGGGTTCATTTCATAAATTTAGATGAGGTTCTTCCAAAATATTCCAATGAAAGGTATTTAGGTCCTGATTAAAAATAAGAGGAGAGTATCTCTCTTTCTTGTTTCTCAGTTGAATATTCTGATTTTATCTTGTCAATTATGGGAGTTGAGGAGACTGATGGTGGGGAAGGAGCTAGCACATGAACACTAGCTGTGCTGTAAAAGGTATGGACAGACTTCTCAGAAACCACTTTCTCTGTAAAGAGCTCAACACACACTGCAGCTGGTTTGCTCTCCAATGCCACCTGTTAGCAGAGTCAGGAGGGCACTGAGTGATGGACCTATTACTGCTCTTGTCTCCAGCCTTTGCTCTGCTGGGTTGGGGTCAGCGTCTCCGCCTACCTTTTTCAGAGACTCCACTCATTGACATAGGGGTTGTTCCTTTGCCTTGAGGCCCCTATTCCTCCAATCTTCTATTGATATCATCTTAGCAAATACAAACTCCTTTAAGGATTTAGCTTCTAGATGGGCTCTCTCCTTGTTTCCAGAGCTGATGCCATTTTTCTCTATTTGTATGTTCCATTGGTCATTTTAGGGACTTAGAAAAAGAGGTCCACATGCCTATGCTCACAATGCCATATTTCCTGGAAAAAAACTACTGTCATGTCTTGACTCCAATAAAACAGAACAGTGCTATCTTTTTAAGTATTTATAGGAACAAACATATGTCACCTAATTTCTCTGAGTGACCCTGATTCATATAAGATAAGAATATTTAAAAATACATGAGATTGTTCAAAATATGCATCTTCATAGCAGTGTCAATCATGTTAAGATTTAAATTTCAGAAACTGTATCAACAGCCTGACAAAGACCTCACTCCCCTACTACAAAGATGTACCATCTGCTCCAACATTGCAAATATGCAGTCAGGTTCCCCTCCCCTTTTTAAAACAGGACACGTTGTAGCACTGTCTATGTAAAACTCACCCTGAAATCTCCCAACAACACGTTATTGTTGACTTAAATCCCCACTTACAACGTCCTTAACTTGGAAAGTAACATTACTGGATAGTATAAATTAAGAGAAGCAGTTTGGTACTTGTATGTTATCAAAATACAATGACAGAGAATCTTAGCAGTTAGAATTTCAAAGAATTGCAACATTTGTTTCAAAGTGAGTAATGAAAAAGAATTGAAATATCCAATCAAATAAGGTCTGTAACCAGCTCCACATATTTGCTATAAGCATTATTCTGATGACCAAATGTATTAGTCAGCTAGGGAGGCCGTAACAAAATACCACAGCCTAAGTGGCTTAAGTAGCAGAAGTTTATATTCTGACAATTCCAGAGGCTTGAAGTCTAAGATCAAGGTAGTGCAGAGTAGAGGTGTGGCAAGAATTGCAAACAACTGCCTTCTTGTTGTGTCCTCACCTGGCCCTTTCTCTGTGTGCACACATCCCTGGTGTGTCTTCCTCTTCTTGCAAGGACACCACTCCCATTGGATTCAGGTTCCACTCATTTGACTTCATTTAACCTTAATTACCTCTTTACAGGCCCTGTCTCCAAAAAATGTCACAACGGGGGTTAGGACCTCAGCATGTGATTTTTTTTTTGGGGGGGGAGCACAGTTCAGTCCATAACATCAAGCTTGATGGAATATTAAAGAGAGAAATAATTTGCAAATAAGGACTTAAATGAAGTCCAGTGTGCGACCATATTCACTGCCATATCTTATCCACTCTTCCCTGTTCTTCTGGGGGGAAAAATCTACACTGAACTTGCACTCATTCAAGTTTTTCCACAGCAGATTGCTGCTGCTATTACTATCTGACCACACCTTACTTAGAAGCAGACCAAGGTAAATATCTCCAGTCTGAGACTTTCTGTTTTTCCTGGAAATTTCCATTATATTCTCAAAAGCTCCGTGTATAGAATCCGATTTCCCAATCATTGTGTAGACAGATGAACTTTCCAAAAGTTTTTAGAGAAGTTTTAAGACTTCTCCTTCTAATGTCTTGGAGTTAAAAAATAAAATACAACCTGGAACAAGCAGGTAATGACTAAAAACATGATTTGTGGGGAGCCCTGAGCTGTAACATCAACACTGCTTACTCCAACAAATGAACCATTGTTGTAATGAGCTACTTGGTTCCAGGCCCAACCAGGTTTTCTGGTCCATCTAGTTATTTTTACCTATGTCAGTTCTGATTCCAAATCTAGTTAATGTTCTCTATTTAATCCTTTGTAATTATTCTTCAATTTCTTCTTATACTTTGTCAGGATCTGGTCTGTCTCATGAATATTTACTTAATTAACTCACCAACAAATGTTTACTGAGCATCTACTATGCACAAGGAGCATACTGTACACATGGGGTGCTTAGGATTTAGTAGACAACAAAACAGAGAAAAGTGCCCGCTGTCTTGTAGCTGGCATTCTCATAAAGGGAGTGGGGAAAGAGTAGATGAACCAGAAGCTTTATAACTAACAACTGACATAGAATGGTATAAGACAAAAAGTCCTATGAAAAAAGAAAAAAAACAGAGCAGAAGAAGGGGGTGTGGGAGTATGTGTGTGGGAGGTCGGATACAATTTTAAACGGGAGGGTCACATCTAGTCTCTTTGAGAGAGAAATATTTGAGACCAGGCTGGAAGGAGAGGACAGAGTTAGCCAAGCACATGTCTGTGGAAAAAGCATTCCGGGACAGCAAAGGAAGCTGGTGTGACTGCAGTGGAAGGAGCAAGAGGCAGAGGAGTCGGAGATGGGAGAGAGGACAGGGAGACTGACTTTTACCAGGAGTGAAGCCCAGCATTGATGCAGGGCTTGCAGAAGAATGACACAGCCTGCCTTCAGATGTAAAAGACTGCTCTGCTGCCATATGCAGAATCAAGTGTGGGGGTGACATGGGACACAGGAATACCTATTAGGAAGCTATTGCGATAAATAAATCAGGCAAGAGATGACGGTCCAGGCCAGGGGGTGGAAGTGGAGATGAAGCTGTCAGATAAATATTGAAGGATGAACATGAAAAGATGCTCAAGATCCTCAGGGAAATACAAATCAAAACCACACCTGCCAGAATGGCAAAATGAACAACTCAGGAAACAAAAGATGGTGGACAGGATGTGGAGAAAGAGGAACAGTTTTGCACTGCTGGCAGGAATGCAAACTGGTGCAGTCATTCTGGAAAACAGTATGGAGGTTCCTCAAAAAATAAAAAATAGAACTACCCTAAGACCCAGCAATTACACTATTAGGTATTTATCCAAAAGATATAAAAATTCTGATTCAAAGGGGCACATGTACCCCAATGTTTATAGCAGCACTATCAACAATAGCCAAAGTATGGGGAGAGCCTAAATGTCCATCGACTGATGTGTATACACACACACACACACACACACACACACACACACACACACACGTACACACAATGGAGTATTACTTGGCAATCAAAAAGAATGAAATCTTGCCATCTGCAACTACATGGATGGAACTAAAGTGCATTATGCTAATGAAGTGAAATAAGTCAGTCAGAGAAAGATAAGTATCATATGACTTCACTCATTTGTGGAATTTAAGGAATAAAACAGATGAGCATAAGGAAAGGGAAAAAAGTAAGGCAAAAAGAGACAGGGAGGGAAACCATAAGAGACTCGTAAACATAGAGAGCAAACTGGGGGTGGCTGGGGGGGGTGATGTGTAGGGGGGATGGGCTAAATGGGTGATGGTCATTAAGGAGGTCACTTCTTAGGATGAGCACTGGGTGTTATATGCAAGTGATGAATCACTAAATTCTACTCCTGAAATCATTATTGCACTACATGTTAACTTGGATCTAAATAAAATTTAAAAATTAAAGAAAGAGGTAATCAAGTTAAAAAAATGTTGAAGGGACAGCCAGAAGAACGTCCTGAGGAATCAGTTGTAGGAGTCAAAGAGAGAAGAACCAAAAATGACCCCAAAGATTTTGGTCAAAGCAACCAATGCCTAGCCCTTTGCTGTCACTGTGTTGTTTCTCCTTGTCCTTGAGCACTTAGACTGTGATCACTCTATTCTCTCATAAGGCTCACTCAGAAGATCAGGGTCCTGTGCTCTATACATTTCAATTGCCAGAAATTGTCTCCATTCCTTCTCCCTGCACCTCCATTGTTGCCCTGCACTGCTCCACCTCCAATTAATCTACCCATTCCTGAAGCTGCCAGCTGAATCAGCAGATGTGGACTAAATGTCTGCATTTAACATTCAAACAATAGAGTTTGTGATGCTTCTAGGGTCTGCTATAGCATGAGGGCTGTTAACACTGACCTACTTGACTCCTGGTTAAGATGTGTGAAAGTGATAGTAAGATTCTTTGAAAAAGAATTCTTAAAAAAATAGCAGTAACATTTCTGAGATTGAATTCTAGCATGTATTTTTTTTTTAATTTTTAAAAATGTTTATTTATTTTTGACAGAGAGAGACAGAGCATGAGCAGGGCAGGGGCAGAGAGAGAGGGCGACACAGAATCCAAAGCAGGCTGCAGGCTCTAAGCTGTCAGCACAGAGCCCGACGCGGGGCTCAAACTCACAGACCATGAGATCATGACCTGAGCCGAAGTCAGACGCTCAACCGACTGAGCCACCCAGGTGCGCCATAGCATGTATTTCTTAAAAACAAACATAAAAGGTCGAACATGAATGAGTCACAACATTACCTGTTGGAGACCATCATCAATGTAGCCTTAGAACTTTCTGGAATGTAACAAATTTACTTGTTTCTGAGTGAGCAGAGCAGAAATCATGATTTTCGTGATCCATGCTTAACCTTTCAACAGTGACTTTCTGATTTTCAGGGCATGTAACAATTACTAGTGGTGATGGGGGATGAGGACAAGGGTTGTTTTAAGGAAGTGGACTCCTGGGTACCATCCTTGTAAATTCCAATTCACCATACTTGGATTGAAACCTAGGAATAACCTAGGAATATACATTTTCCATAAACACTTGAGCTGATTCTGATGCAAGTAATGCTCAAACCATCCTTCAAGAGACACAGCTAAGCAGGATTGGAGCCGAAGTCAATCACAAAATGCCATAGCACTGTGGCACTAAATGCTTACCTTTTAGAAAATGTTATGCATGTATCAGAACAGAGCTGCACACACTTTGGTAAAGAATTGCTTGCTATTGCTTTTGGGCCATAAGAATATTAAGAATTATTTCTCTAGTGGTATTTTATTTTTCCTATTGGTGACATATTTCTTCTTGAACATTTTTCTAAGCCTAAATCCACATTTTTATTTACGGCAGCCTATAAACTGAGTTTGGATACTTTCCCCAAGCATACATTATATTCTTTTAAAATAAAACTGCTTAGAACAAAGATACTGGAGATTCAAAAACACCTGCCGTTGCAGATCTCAAACCCCACTAGGAAATCCATCTGGAGGTTTGATATTGGTGATCTTCCTGTCTCACTTTTGTGGTCTGATAAAACTGCATCTTTGGGAGAAGGATTAAACTGTAGAAAAAGAAAGGGGATTGACTGAGAAAGATCCTTAAAACAGGTTAATTGTATATTTTACGTATTAACCCCTTATCAAGTATGTGGTTTGCAAAGACTTTCTCCCGTTCAGTAGATTGCCTTTTCATTTTGCTGATGATTTATTTTGCTGTGCAGATGTTTTTTAGTTTGATGTAGTTCCCCCTGCTTTTAGTGTCAAATCCAAAAAATCATCACCAAAACTAATATCAAGGAGTTTATCCTGTTTTGTTGTAAGAGTTTTATGGTTTCAGGTCTTATCATTAAAGTCTTTAATTCGTTTTGAGCTGAATTTTTATTAGTTATTAATGAACCCTTCTTACATTTTATCTTATGGGTTTTAACTTTTTAATCTCAGCTTTATGTCTTGTACATTTACGTTTTTTCCAATTTCTAGCCTACTACAGTCACCCCAAATCTTACTCATTTCACTTTTTCATTTTCATTTTTTATCTTAATGGAATTTTAAGTATCGTATTTATTACCTCATTACTTTTTCTCTAAATCTTTTTTTGCAATTTAAAAACTCTAATCTCTCCTACTATTATTTTTAAGTTCCTTGTTCTCATATATTTCAGATTTTCCCCCTCTGGAGAGCAAAAATGAGAGAACCTAGAGCTATTTATGTGGGATAAGGTCTTCATCTTTTACTTTGCTGACTTTCTGTTTATTCCCAAAGCATCTCTGTTTTCAAAAAATGGAATGGACTTGGTTTTTCATATTACATGTCATCCAAAGTTTACATGAAGAGCTATATGTTTTAAAATCCATTGAGTCTGACAGAGAGAATCACTGAATATGGAGGAAAAACCATATCAGCATTACAACCCACGCAAGGAGGGATTGTAGGCAAAGGGGTGGGGGAGGGCTTTAAGCTTCTGGCTTCACCTTCATGCGAGGCAGGTGACATACAATCTCAAAAGAACTTTGGAGAGGATATTTGGGACCAAATCCAAAACTAGGTATCTGGTCTCAAGTGTATTTAGCTTGGTCCTTGTGTTCTCATGTCAAGATAATTTGTCTCTGTTCTTGATGGATTCATCAAAGGACCCTCTTGGCTGCAGCTTTTTTCAGCTCCAGTCTCTGGTCAGAGAAGAATTTTCTTATGGGCTCAGCTGCATTCCAGTTAGGAGGCCACATTAATTTGTGAGGACTGGTATGAGATCAGCTGGTACATAATACATCTGAAAAGTCACAAATATAGGAAAGGAAGAAGCTGGTCTTTCCTCAAGGCTATGGGTTTGGGTCTAGTGGCTAAAGCTCTTTGGGATTGAGGAAATGGTGGAGGCTCCATAGATCCTTAATTTATCACCCAAATGGAAACGGGGATGTTATTATGAAGGATGTTACTCTGGAGCATTCTTAAAACAAAATCAAAAGGCTTGATAAGGACATAAACTTGAATAAAATATTATACCACTTCAAACAGAGACATGAATTGGCACTTAACTAGGTGCAGGGCAAAGAAAAAGTTTAGGCACAGATAAAGGAAAATCAAAAGTCATAAATCTATTCCCTAGTTTGTAAGCCATAGCAAAAATCTGAAACACATGCAAGGGAGATCTACTTTCAACTGAAGGCACTTACTAGTTCTCAACGTCTAAACTATAATTGTGTCAATGTTTTTCCCCTCCAGGACTATTGTTTAATTACACAGTTTTTGTTGAAGGAAAATTTATTCTAAATGATAGGCCTTATTTTATAGTTTAGATCATATTCGTTGAGACCTTAGTATATGCCTGGCACAATTCTAAGTGCAGTACATGGATTTTTTTCATTTAAAATTTTGACAAATCTTATAACCAGTTTATAGAGAAGGAAACAGGTTCACAGAGAGGTGAGATAACCTGTTCAATATCACATGGCTCAGGCATTCTATCTTCACAATCTATACTCTAAAATGCTGGGTAATAAATTCTTTCAGCTTTTATTTTTCTGAAGATTTCAGTTTTTCACGCCTAGTGTTGAAGAATATTTTCACCAGCTATACAAAACTGACAATTGTTTTCCAGTGAAGACACTCTTTTATTGTTTTAGGGTCTAATCATTATCTCCAATAAGATTGCAACCCTCGTTTGTTATCTTTATTCCCATGTACATATCATGTGTTTTTTCCTTTTGCTGCCTTAAAAATACTCTATCTTTAGTTGATAACAATTTTAGCACAATGTATTTTTCTTGTTGTTGTCTTTGTATTTATCCTGCTTGGGGTGTGCTGAGCTTCTTAAATCTGTAACTTTTACATCTTCATTTATAAATTTTGTTCTTTCAAACAGTTAAATTGCTAGAAAATCCTCTTGATCCTCTCAAGTTTGGCTTCATTTGGATTAAAGCTTGTTTGGTTCAGATTTGAACTTGGCTGTAACAGCATGATTCTTACTCCTAAGCCATGGTCTTTCAGGGCTGAGGTACTTAGGTATATTCTTCATCCTCATGGAGCTGGAACTCTGATACCTCCCAGCACAGCACTACCTATGTCATCACCTTTCAGCCCCCAGCCTCGCAGCACACGTCCTCAGCCAGACTTCACAGAGTCCAATCTGGCACATGAGCAGCCCAGCCCTGGACCAAGGACCTATCATTCCCCACACAGACTCCCAGACTCCACCCTCCAGCACAGAACACTCTTCCATCTACCTTACCCTGAAATTTCCAGTCACTGGACTCTGGTTCAGCAAGACTTGACACCACGCTTGCTTTCACTTTTCCTGCTCTGTGTCAGGAAAGACACTCCAGTAGAAGACAGAGATGACTGATGACCTCACAACTGTGACCACAGTCTACTGCTGCTTGCTGGTTCATGTCTAAAAACAGTCGCTTTGTATATTTTGCCCAATTTGGCAGTTATTCTTATTGAGAGAGTTTTAGTTACTTGACTATGGCTGCAAGCAGAGGCCTAACACTTTTCTTTTGCTTTTCTGAAGATTTAAAGTATTTACTTACTGGCAGATGTAATATATTTCTAAATACACATGTCTTAGAAATTTCATCTCTCCGACTATTAGAAGAAGAAGTTTTGCTAGAGTAACACTAGTTGGTAATCATATGTATCAACTCTTGAGGGTCATTACTAAGTCTATTGATTCATTTATTCAGTGAACACTTGTTGTATGTTGTCCATTCTGTGAGTGATATTTTTCCCGGAAGTAGTTTTAAGGGATTTATATTAACACATGTATTCAACAGATCATGCAGCTTGAACTATTCAGATATATGCACTTTGACATTGTTTTGAAACTTTTATTTATTTTGCCATTTCCAAGAGTGTGTGCAGGGGAGACAAGCATGCCTGACTGTTATGATTCAAGATGCCAAATAGAAAGATCAATATATGAGTTTATTCCTCAGAGGAGAATTTGGGGCTAGATATATAAATTTGGGAAGGTAAATAATACCTTGGTGATCTAAATATCACTCCTCAGTCATTGTTTCTCACATCATCCTATTTTAATACTCTGAACAGCACTTAGTGCTACCTGATAATTTCTTATTTATTTCTTGCTTATAGTCTCTTTCCAGGAAATGTGACCTCTGTGACAGAAAGAATCTTCTTTGTGCAATTCATTTCTCTATTTTTATTTTTTTTTTTAATTTTTTTTTCAACGTTTTTTATTTATTTTTGGGACAGAGAGAGACAGAGCATGAACGGGGGAGGGGCAGAGAGAGAGGGAGACACAGAATCGGAAACAGGCTCCAGGCTCCGAGCCATCAGCCCAGAGCCTGACGCGGGGCTCGAACTCACAGACCGCGAGATCGTGACCTGGCTGAAGTCGGACGCTTAACCGACTGCGCCACCCAGGCGCCCCTCATTTCTCTATTTTTAGCATTTAAACAGTGTCTACATATAGAAGACTCTCAGTAAATACTGGTTTAATAAATGAATGATTTCCTGCCATACAAAATAGAAACATGTGCATTTTCATACATGTATAGCTTTATTATCATTAAATAGGAATAACCTTAATAGATCACTGGCTCTGAGACCTAACTGGTATTTAAAAGAAGGCATACATTCTAAAACCAGTATCGTTTAGAGAGGAGGTAACTTTGTGCCCAACATTAAACTAGCTTATAATTAACAAACCTAACTTAATGGCACAGTGGTTAAGGTCACAAGTTCAGAAGCCAGACATTTTGATTCACAATCATGTTTATCATACTTACCAGCCAAAAGCCTTGGTAAAATCATTTAACTTCTCTGTTCCTCAACATTATATAAATATAGTACTTGCAGTGAGGGTCTAATAAGCAAATAAGTGTAAAACAGAACAATGTCTCATATAAATTCTCATATGACATTATTATTACTTCAGGTTAAGTCATCTAATTCATTTAATTTTATTTTTGGGAGTCATTTTATCTTGAAGAAGATACTGGAAAGGTAAATAGTGTCTGCCAAGAGATGGCATTACTGTTGAAGGTCGACAACCTGGCATGTGTTTCAGATTTTTGCTATGGCTTACAAACGAGGGAAAAGATTTATGACCTTTGATTTTCCTTTATCTGTGCCTAAAGTTTTTCTTTGCCCTGCATCTAGTTAAGCGTTGACTAATCTCTCTGTTCGAAGTGGTATAATATTTTATTCAAGTTTATGCCCTTGTCAAGCCTTTCGATTTTCTTTTAAGGATGCTAATCCTATCCTTACTTAGATGATGGCTGGAAAATGTGTCCCTGCATTTAACTGCACCTAAATAGAAACTAGAATATCAGAACTCCAGATCCTTGCGTCAGGGGATATAAGGGAACTCTGCCTCTCAATATCTATCACAGCTCTGAAGATGGTTGCCTGAGGAAAAAGCTGTATATCCATTCATTTAGATATTCTCAACTCTATCCCTGGGTTATCTCACTTATATATAGCAGAGACCTATAAATCTGTACTATATCACATCAACCCCCACTGATTTGCCTTTCCCGAGTTACACTCTCATACTTAAGTTAATGGCCTACGTTGAGGAAAACTGCTTTAAGAAAAAGCTTCCGTATAAAATTCATTGTGGTATTTATTATAAAAATGTTAATGAGGGTATAATTTAATACAGTTACAATGCCCTCTTTATGAAGGTCTACTGGTGAATTTTCTTTCTGACTCTAAAACCAGAAATTGTTGAGTTTTTCCTTTACAAATGCTTTCTATTGTCTAATGGACACTGAGAAGCTCAGAATTAATGTAGCATTCCTCTTTGCATGGACTCTTATGAGCTTAGGGCCAAAACGTGTGGTTCTACATTAAGAGAATCACTGCATCTTATGGCATGTATTTTGTACATTATCTTTATTATATTCATGATTGGCTTGATATTCTCTTTCTACTAGCATTATTCTTTTGCCCCACATTACTTGTCCATTTATCCCCTAAAGTCACTTTATCTCCTTTCATTGTACGTACTTAGATAAAACAAAGTGGGGCATAGGTAAGTATTAAAAACCACATATTGAATGCAGGAGATTTCTTTTCTAAATGTGCACAAAATAAAAGCTACTTGATGAATTCAAGTCACTCCCAAGCCATCAATATGAGTTATTTTCCCATAAAGAATATCTACTATGGGGAAATCTACATATTTTTATAGAAGACAATCATTACCTCTCTAAAGCATACCACACACAGCACAAATGCATATTGTTCATGTGAAAATATTGACTATAATTCATAGCCAGGAGCTGCAGACTTGCTTCTGACAGTGGAGAAAGTCTGGGATGAAGAATAGATCATACCAGGTGACTGGACACAAAACAGTAAAGGTACCTATTCTGTTGGACCATATGAAATTGTCACTAGTCTACGGATCTTGACCTACAAAGACAGCAATTTCGTATGATTCAATATAATACTGGTTCAAATAACCATTGACAAGAATCCCACTGACCTTACAGAACAATCTCAGGAATAAACTTCTTGAGTTGAATCCTAAAAAGGGCTTAAACTATGCTTAGTTTTCCTTCAGTTTTCTGTTATTAGAGGCGGATGTCTATGGCATTTTTATTTATTTTATTTTTATGAAAGAGAAATCATCGGATAATACAATGCACTTACTTCTGTGATTTTGGTAAAGTTGTAGACAGTGACTATACCCAGTCATTTACTCTGAAGCAAATTCACAGGGCAGGGGAGTATTACTAGATAGAGTTTAGACTCTGGAGTAAAAACAAAACAAAACAAAACATTGGCTTTGAGTTCATCCTCTGTCACTTACTATCTTAGTATGCCTAGAAAATTAATCTCCAATTATCCAATTAGTCATATATTAATGGGAAGACATTATCTATCACAACATGTTAGTTTCTTTTCTTACTCCTGTGCTATGGATATTTGGAAGACAGAAATGGATCAACAGCTTTCTTAGAGAAAAACATGATTTTATTTTCAAAGTACTTTTAGAAATTCCTCATGAAGAAAGAACTTAATTGATCCAAGCCTTTTTAACCAGACCTACCTGAGAACATGTGAAACTATGGCTTTTCTAAAAAAATTCTTTTTTTCTCCATCTCATCATTAATATTATTTGGAAGGGAAGAGTTAAGTTCTCCAGGGCATCATTCTGCCTAATCAAATGTGGTTTTAGATGCCTTGGAATCCTGGGTAACATGTGGGGCCATTGGACCAGTGTGGCATACTCGGGGTGAGCAATGGTGAAAGTGTTCTTTTTAGAGCAACCAAAAAATTCCTGGGTTCTTGTAAGCATTTCCTCCGGAATCCTGGAGCAGTAGAGTGCTGTTTAAATTTCTCCAGGATTCAGTGTCACAAATCAAAAGCAGCTGTAATTATTCCGACTCTCATAACTCCAGAAATAAAATTTGTTATATTTCTTTTTAGTTTGGATTAGTGCAAATAAAGCCCTCTCTTTCCAAGAAAGGAGCAGTTTCATCTATAATGTAAGTACCACAGGATCTTGGGATGTATTATAAAGAGAATCCACGAATTACACATCCTGTGCTGCATTTCTCAACTAGCAAGGCAAGTATCCAATTGGGCTTTTACTACATGTAAAAGGTTCAGAGTAAAACTATTTTAAAAATTCCTCCCTTTTCCTCAATTGAACCAGAAAAGTAAACACATAAACAAAAGCAATTAATATTTATTTTGGCAAAGTCTCATGCTAGGATGTGTTTTACATATACTCTCCTTAGGCCTTTGCAGAGGAAAGGAAAACAAAGGAGGAACAGAATGAAGTTGGTGAGACATAGAGATGAATCGGAAATGAAACTCTATGAATTAGATGTCCAGGAAGTAAACATCCTCTGAGGGTTTTCCCCTTCTTAAAAATATTTCTAAATGACACAATCAGCCAATGTACCCAGACCTCTGGTAGAATTATTTATTTAATACTAAATTTAGGAGGGGAAAAACACTACAACCTCCTCAGAAGCTTAAAATCTCGGGAAGTTGGCATATTCATGAAGTGATTGTAAAATAATAGAATTATATGTAATCAAGTGGTAAATTATAAATACAGAACAAGAAGGCTATAGGCTTTGGGTGAAGAAAAATCACTGAGGTCTTACAGTGTGAAAAAGATGATCTGAAATAGGAGGAGATATTTGGAGAGTTTGAGGACAATGGCTGAAGGGATTTTAATGGAGAAAATAGAGGAGCACCAAGAAACAAGGAGCAACAATGCCAACTGGTCTCTGCTGCAACAGACAGGAAAACCCTAGCCTTGAGAAAGTCCTTGTGTATAAGCAGATACAGCACAGACTGACACTTAGGACATGTAGCTTTGTTTGATCAATGGCAAAAATGTGAAACTGTAAAGTAAATCAAATGCATGTAAGAATATGGATGGTTACTTTGAGTTCTTGAATTGTGCTCAATATACAATTTTTTCACAGGTTTCTGGACCCAATAAGAGGCCTTTTTAGTGGATTCCAGGTTAATAATATAACAATATGGATCCTGTATTTCGAGTGGATTTTTGTGTGCAATAAACGGTGAAACCTTTCCAAGATGAATCTGTTGTCATGGCTTCCTTTTCCCACTGCTATTCTCCCTGGTTTATTTCCCTTTTTATTGCCCATTGCTTTTAGAAGGAATAAATATTAATGAGTTCCACAATGTAGTTTGTACTCCTCTGTTAACATTGGTGAGAGTAGCTACTCCCTACTGAGCAATCATCAGCAAGGCAGGCAATAGCCAGCCACAAACCATTTCTTTTACATTCTTAGAGAGCAGGAGTGTGCCTTGGAAAACATGCTATTCATTCACCAGTGCGCATCCCTGAGTGCTTGTTTCAAAATTCCTTCTGGTGCTATCATTCATCTACAACAGACTCTCAGGGAAGTAAGTGCTTAAGGGTTACAAAAAGCACATGTACTACAGTCACTTGACACTATCAGGTTATGTGACATTTTATCCACCATCTTTCTTTCATTAACGGAAGGACCTTTACTAATAGCTATGGTTTCATTCCATCTGGGGGTTATAGGGATGAAGATAAAACAGTATCTTCCTCTCCAATTTCCTAGCTTAACTGCTGGCAAGGTATAGTGTTTTTCTAAAGATCTGTAGCTTGGGAACCCCAAGCTAGGGCTTGATGAGTGAAAATAAGACCAGTATTAGAACTAAAAGTTCTACTTCACTTCTGAGGGCACAGTGACTTTTCCCACTCTTTCCTTGCCAGTCTAACCTCAGAAATGTGGAAAACCCGTTTTCTACACATACATGCCTTTGTTTCTGTGTCTCATCTTAAAGTACTGATTCTCTTTGGCTCCACTAGAGGTCAAAAACTTATGCTAGAATTTGGGACAGATTTATTGAGAAGTCTTAAAGCTTCAGGTTCATGTCCTTCTCATGCACAGTCCCTTTCTGGGGCCTTGGCAGAGATCTTAGTGATTTTGTATTTAGAATTTTGCATTTTTTTTAAAAAAAATAATAAGCGACCCTTAAATTATATAAACTTTGGGGCTAAGAAAACCAGGAGCTTTCCTGACCCTATCCTAGCCTCTTATATAGCTTTAGAAAGCCTTTTAAAAGGGCTCTCATTGGCTTTATAGTAAAATAAACTCCTGATTATAATCATAATGGTGCTTATAAAATAGAGGGAGATTGCTAAACTCATTCCAGACTTATAGAATCACTATCTCAGGGGATAATATCCAGGTGATAATATGCATTTTCTTAAAACATCCAGGTGATACTTAAACTGTATTCTGAGGATATATATGTCTTGGAAAAATAATTCACCGAAGGAATAAGGGTAAAGGTTCTTTATTAAGGATGCACCACGGTTGTAATGTAGTTTCAGAGCTTAATTGAAGTCTCAAACTGGTATATTTGTAGAAGTTTCTCCATGTTAGCCTTACAAAGCGTCGGTTCTGAAAATCCAGTAAACAAAACTATAGTGACAAGGCTACTTACTATCAAGCTATAAGCTCCCTGAGGACAGGCATCAAGTCTGCTTTTGTTTTAAAACATTCTATCTTCAACGTCTATCTTCAGTGATGCAATTTAATAATTGTTCAATAAGTATTTATGGAGTGAATGAAGGAATATCAAATAAGATATCCAAATTTGTAGCATTTCATCAATCAGACTGTGATTGATGTTCAGAAGAGTAACATTTGGGAGAACAGACACAGGATGAGTTTAACATTAAGTCACTGATTCCAACTGTTTGTTCCCCACACTAAGCACTTAATCATTGCAGGAACCACATAATTAACAGTGTCTTAATAAATTCAATCAATATTGTCACTGTCATCATATCATCATTATGACTACTGTTTCCTTTTAGACTGAGCATTTGGGACTTAAGTTTTGGTATGTATAAGTATTCCATTAGACTTCACACTCTTGTAGAAATCCCAGTGTTTCTAGTCTATTAACATCTTTTTGTGTCAAAATTTATTTTCCAATGTTTTATCCTTGTTAGCTTAATATTACTCACATATTTTATCACCATACCATCTATGACTCTGTTCAAGACACCAAGATAGGTAATAATACATTTTATCTTCTCTAGGTAATAATTCCTTTGTCATTATTACCTTTGCCTAGGTAATAATGCCCATGTCATTCATCTTTCCCATTACAAACTGGGAGAAACGAATGACAAAAAGGGAGATAGGTTTGACATATAGGTACTCATGAATTTTCAATGTTTCTCTCCTTCAATTTTAAAAGTTTGCAATCACATTCATACTTCATTGAACAATACCACTTTAGCAATGTAATTTTTATGGAGTTTTATGTTCCTGGAGATTATTCTTCACTCTAAAAATACTAGAGAAAATTCTGGACATTTTTTAAATTATCCAAGAAAATTTCCCATCAAATGCCATTTAATGGATTAAACCAATCTTCTGAATAGTTTTGACACTGCAAACATATATAATTTAAGTAAATCTCATGTTATTGCCTTGACAAAATAAAAATTTCAGCTGCACTTTATAGATACAGAAGGCATTACCGCCTGAGAAATACATCATGTGTCATTTGTGTGTTTACATATTTGCCAGCAACGGTGAATGTGTAGACTGATTAATCTATATTCTTAGTTTGAGAACTACAAACACTCATAATACTGATCAATGCTCTCAAAGAAACAGTAATAATTAAAACAAAATAATTTCCTGTAAAAGCTTTTGACTCTGACATATAGAAGTTATATTTGTAGATTTTTAGTCTTCTTTATCTAGTATTAATTAGATTTCTAGGAAGCAAATGAGTTTTATCTTATTTAGCAGTTGTGTTGAATTGATTTTTATTTAGTACCTTTTATTTCCTGTTGGATTGGAAAAAATACATCTTATAATATATTATTATACAAATATAATATTAATAATTATAGTTTATTTTGATAATTATTCTTACATTTTTAACATGCATAATGACTTAATATATAAGGGTGATCAAATCTGCCCCCTTTCCCAAACAATATACTCCTTATCATTTCCTCCTGTCATATATAACTGTTGCTCATTAAGAATATAGTGTTTTAATCATGTATAATATTGCTTCATCATATCTATACTTAAGTTACCCAGATATTTATCAAATTCTTTGCACATCTTGACTTCTTCTCTTGCTGATTTCAATTTCCTTCATCTTAAACATTATCACTTAGGAACTTTTTCAGTGACGGTTTCATAGAGGTCAACTTTTTCACTTCTGTCTTAATTTTGCCCATAGTTTTTGATGGTAGGTAGTTTTTAATGGTAGGATAAATAATTCTAAATTGACATTTATTTCCCTCTCAGTACTTTTAAAATATCATTTTTGTTATTTTGCCTTTTTTTCAGCTGTTGAGAATTTCACTGTTGATATATTAATTCCTTTTTAGTTAATTTTTGTCCTTTTCTTTATTCCTTTTACTTTGTCCTTACAGAACTACCTTATAGTTGATGAACTGAAATCTCACTACTCTGTATTTAAGTGTATCACTATCCTGTTTGAAAACTGTCTCTATTCATTCTGTACATTTTGTCTTTCAACAAATCTAGAAAATTCTCTCATGTCTTCTATTAGTTTTTTCATTCTGAACCTTCTTGTTTAATTCTTCATGACTTAGCTCACTTTTATTCTTAATTTCTATTTTCAGTGTTCCTTTTTTGATTAACTTCCTTACATTTGTCTTGAGTTTATTAATAACTGTTTAGCTCAATCTGTCTAATCTACCTATTTATTTCCAGTAAAAGCACTTTTAAATTCTAGAATTTCTTTTTTGTTCTTTTAAAAAAAAAATCTGGTCTTTTTTTGTGTGTGATTCATTATATTTAATGTTTTAATTTTCCCTTTACATCTTTAGTAAGTTCTAGCATATATCTTTTATGGTGTCTATCTGCTATCTCCATTATTTCCAACGTTGTGAGTCTAATCTTAATGTTTGTTAGGTATTTTAAATCCTGTTTAAAATGGATTATTTTTTCCTTGTGTAGTTTGCAGCTTTGAATGGCACATTTTATCTGGGGAAACTCTGTGGCTTAGGTTAAGGTATTCATTCCTTCAAAGATTTTGCTTTTGCTTATGTTAGGCAACTCAGTAGTACCATTTGTCATGCTATTTCTTTCTTTCTTTTTTTAGTGTATATTTATTTTTGAGAGACAGAGAGAGAGACAGAGTATGAGTGGGGGGAGGGGCAGAGAGAGAGGGAGACAGAATCTGAAGAAGGCTCCAGGCTCCAAGCTATAAGCCCAGAGCCCGACGCGGGGCTTAGACCCATGATCAGTGAGATCATGACCTGAGCCGAAGTCGGACTCTTGACCAATGAGCTACCCAGGTACCCTGCCTGATGCTATTTCTTACATTAGTTTCTCAGTTTGGTGGTCTTTGGATTCATGGAAGTTCCATAAATTTGAAACTTAATTAATTAATATGAGTACAGATCCTTACGTGGAGTTCATAGGAAAGGTTTGTTCTTGCCCTGACTTCAAACTAAGGCTGAGGCTGACCTGCTTCCTTGTCCTCTCCCTCTCTAGGTAAGTTGAGTTCACTCATTCGTTGCTGCTATCACTCTTTGAGGTTGAAAATGTAAAGCAGTATTTCCATTTTCACTCTCTTTCTCTGGCTAAAAGTTTTATGTCATACCCATTATAGACTTCACTCCTTCTCGATTCCCACAGTGTGTAACCCTCCTCCTGCAGGTACAATTACCACCCAGGGCAACACGGAGAGCATCAGTTCAGTCTTCCTGGTTCGTTTTGAAAAATCATTTAGTTAATCAAGACCTCAGTTCTGCTCTTAAAAGCATTTAAAGCAATATCGTACCCTGCCTATTTAGGTGTTTTGTAAGGGATGATTTTCAGCTTTTCTAATCTTCTATAATAGGTATTTTTAGGCAAATAAAATTAAATAATATACATAAGGGTAAAAGGCCAAGCAGAAAAGAAATGAGGCTTCCTGATTATTTGCATAGGGTTCTTTTGAAAGTTGCCTTAAGATGAAATTAAGAGTTTGTAAAGCTTTGTATGTAACTAGAAAAGAGAATAAGACATATAAAACATGTGCTCTTGAATGAGTGCCCACACAGAAGCACAGTGCAAGAATTTTGACTCTTTTCATTTGATCTAACAACTAGATCATGTTTCCTCTATTCAAAGTCAGAGGCATGAATAATTATTTATTCAGGGATGAAGGGTGTATGTGAATAGAGCCCCTTGCTAAAATCAAGAGTTTTTAAAAGTATTTTTGAAATGTTCAAGAAATAATTTTCTGACAAATTGTAAGAGCCATTCACAAAGGGGAGAGTAAACATATCAAACAACAAATGTTTATTAAATAACAACTAAGTTAAAGGCATTATAAGCCCTGTTTTCATGTTTACATGGCTTACAATCTGTTACATATATGTGTATATATATGTATATATGTGTGTGTGTGTATACAAACAAATATATATGTGTGTGTGTGTGTGTGTGTGTATATATATATATATATATATATATATATATATATATATATATATATATGTTTTTGGTTGGATACTTCCTGCTATCTCATTAGTAAGCTCTTCCTCTACTAAAAACTCTAAATTATCTTGGGGGTAGACCATTGACTAACTTAATCTAGTTCCCAGCATGTAAGTTTTTATTAGCTTCTATTCCAGTGGCTGACATCTCTTGGCATCTCACTTCTATTTTGTAATCTACTCATCACAAATTTCATAGGTTTAACAGCCCTTCTCTCCCACAAAATATCCTAGAAGTAATTTCCAAGAAATATCTGACTTTTTTCAAGGATTTCCTATGTTTTAATTAGTCTATAATTATACCACAGTGCTTTTTACATCCCCCTGCAACTGTGAAGGCTGTCTTCAAAAGGGAGTCATGGTGTTATTTTGTTCCTGTTTCATTTACCTTATTGAGATTAGGAGAGGAGCACCTGGGTGGCTCAGTCAGTTAAACGTTGGACTTCAGCTCAGGTCATCACCTCACGGTTTGTGGGTTTGACCCCTGCATCAGGCTTTATGTTGTCAGCACAGAGCCAGCTTTGTAACCACTGCCCCTGCCTCCCTCTGCCCCTACCCACCCCTCTTTCTCTCTCAAAAATAAATAAACATTAAAATTTTTTTAAAAGATTAGTAGAGCTCAAAGTGGTGTGCTTAGAAATAGGATAAATTTTGAAAAGTGCTCATACTGTCAATTTATCTCAACAGAAGCATTCATAACCAAATTTTATATATCTGTGTATATAATTATGGTATCCTAGTGACAATTTAAAGTTGGTAAGTTTTAACATCTTTTTATGTTCTTCTATAATTTTAACATCTACACAAAGATGTTATAGAAAGTCAAGAAACATGAAAGCACTTCTATCTGAGGGGTCCGCATGGACACATTTCTAGATATAGAGAAAGCAAAAGTAAACCACTGTGTTTCCTAGATCATTTAAGGATTATATAAGGAAATGTACAGAGAACGTCTGATACATATTTCTGATCGAAATGGCATGTAAAATGTTCTCACCTACCTGTTATTTCAAAAGTGATGGATAGGAAAGGTGCAGCACTAGACTTCGACGTACTCTGATATTTACTTTCTGAAATAACAGGGAAATAGCACCATAAGCATTGCATTTCTCTTTTTTTCAAATCAGCTTTGACCAAAGTGGGCTACTTTGTGGAAACTGTGGATAAACAACTACAATTATAAATAGTGTGCATTCCATTTAGAGATGGTGACTTATTCTCCTTATTTCTTTGCAGAACATGGGAAATTATGAACTCCTTCTTCATCTTTCTGTGTACCCATTCACAGTTCAACCACCTTCCTGCCATCCATCTTTCCATCGATCGCCCAAACTTTCTGCTGGTTTATCTTATTATGTGTCATCATACAGGCTCATTATCCAGGCTGTTTTTCTTAATAGCCTCCAAGCCCACACACCTTATCCAGAGTTCATTGTGGACTTTTTAATCTATTTTCTACAAAATAATGTTCTAACATTTCCTATAATATATATCATGAAAGCTTCATGGTGCTTTAGAACCAATACTCTTGGTTTCCTTCATTTAAAAACATGTTCAATATGTATTAAAAGAATGTCTTCAATTATAGAGTTAAAATCTACTTTCATTTCACTTTGAGCTCTTTAAAAAATCAATTCATGTTTATGTATCCAATGATAAGCAACATTTTCATCAGTTTTCTAGCTACTGCTAACCTCCCCATGGGCAAAGCCTCTTCCTGTCATATTCTCATAAGGGTCAATTTCATGCCAGCATAAGCTGAACACTGTTCACAGCCTGCTGGAATTCCGATCAGCCAGCTGAACAGAACCTGCCCAGGGTTTTACTATTAACTCTTCTCAGTAGAAAACTTGTCAAACCTTTCCTCTAAAGAAGTGGAAATTTTGCTCACCTGAAATACGGTAGGACAAATGTTGTCAAGATTGGGAGGGTTACCTATGGCCTGTGGCAATACATGAATAAGATATGGATGGTCTCCAATATCAAGTAGATATATTTTCCCAATTATCTATAGGTACTATCACCAACTTCATAAATATTCCGATGGTATAATTCAATGGGCACAAATAAGGTGCGAAGTTGCAAATATAATACATTATACTTTGTGCGTACTTTAATAAGATACATTTTGATTTTCTGGAAATTAAATACATTAGCTGAAGGGAGGAAAATTTTTTATAGCCTGGTGTGTGTGAGTCTATTAATAGTAGTGAATACACCAATGAATAAAGTTATTTAATGTGGCCCTGTCCTTGTGGTAAGGTGGATATTACCATTCCTCTGTGTAATGTGATGTGCCAAGATAATAAAGGAATTTTATGTGAACTTCACATCACTTGTTTTCAGTATTTTTATATCAGGAAATTTCATTTTGAGTTACAGTATTTTACTTTAGGTTAAGGTATCTTTTAATAACTTGGTTACATGTGGAAAGAAGACATTTGTTCAGAGAACACATGGTGCAAATCTGCAAACAGTGTAGACTGTGTTCTTCATATTAAGCGTAATACAAATTGCTCTTGGGGCAGGTTGTTCATGGTTATACAATCAGTTACTTGAGATCAGTACTTTCTTTTTAGGACTCATTGAAGGAGTTATTTGGAGGACTTTCCCTCTCTTTTACAAAGTAAGCTTTCATTCTTTGGTATTTATTGAAAGAAAACAGAATGTGAACAATCCTCACAGCCCACAGCCTAACTATTCTCCATTCACACACATGTACAGTCTTTACACATCACCCTTGGGATGCTGGCATATTGAATACATTTCCCATTGGGAAATGGTTAAGTGCTTCTGGGGAGAAATTGATATAGTCTAAGTTCTGAGAAAAAAAAAAAAAGCTGCAACTTTTAGGGAGGATTAACTGTCTTTAAAAAGACTATATAAGGTTTATTAGTATTCTTGGTATTTGAAAGGAAATGACACAAATTACCAAATTATTCATGTTACATACATATATGATTAATATTAATTTTAGGCAAATTGATTATTTCCATATCCATGGATCATTGCTTTGGCATTTGCTTTACTCCAACACATACATCTTAACGACAATGTTCTTTTTGTTTCCCTTTTTCTCTGTGAGTTTTTGGTGCTCTGCCATGCTTTTGGCAGTGATAGGGAGACTCCATGGCAAAATGGTTAAAAAAAAAAAACCCACCCAGTTGCAATTCAGAATTCTGAAGGATCTTTTGAAAGTAATAACCCACAGGACATAATTGACATTCAGAAACTAAAATCTGATCTACCTCTAGCAATGAAATTATACTACTCTGAAAGGACTGCTATAATAAATCCACCTAACAGTGTTAAAAATGTGGCCATTAAAATGGCCAAGAAAATATTAATGTACTAACATTACATGTTTTATGCTACTTTCTTACAACCTCAAGAAACATTAGTAGTAAAATGTATCCCTAGGCTAGATTCCTAAATAAGTTGGGTGACATACTATGTAAAGTTAGTGGATACAAAACAATTAAATTGTGCAAGTTGTAAATGCACAACTTCAGTGCTTATTTTCCATGAATTGCTGGTCATCGGTGCCACTAATTTTGGGGGGAGGCAGAGGAGTCCTCTCTTCTGTTTTTTTTTTTAACACTCATTTCTCTTGGTTTTTTCCCTTCTCTTCTGGGCATCCTTCACCAGATTTCTTCTCTGAAAATTCTCCTATTTTGGGTCTTTATCCTTATTCTTTTCCCTTTCCAACCAACCTATTTGCTGGGGAATACTACCCTATCCTATTTACAACTTGCCAAATACAACATACTCATCTTTTTTGGCAAGATTTCTCATTGGCTTTTGCTTGTCTTCACCCGTAGGTTTCAATACATGCTGTCCTCTCTGCCTGGAATAAACTTCTTGCATTCCTGATCCACTTTCTGTATGGGAGGTGTGTGTCATCACTCAGCTGTAGTGCCACTTCCACTATGTTTCTGTTTCTGTTCTACCGCCCTCCCCCCAGATATTCTAAACTCAAGTTGTAATGCATTTCATACTGTATTATACCTATTGGTTTGTGTGCCCTCATGATAACCATGAGCACTTTCCTGACACAAATTTTGTGTTGATATTTCCATCCATATCACCTCATACAATTTTTGAAACTCTGTTGGCAACTAATAGATATTTATTTAATGGACTAATGATAGAAATCCTGCTCTTCTCAGGTAGAGGGAAGGTAAGAAGGTCTGCCTATAACATTGCTCAAAAACATTCATTATTTGTAGGGAGTTAAGAGCAATGAATTGAATACAAACTTAATCTAATAATTATTAGAAATGTAGAGTAATATTAATATATAATAATATATACTTTTAGCCTTGACCATCTTGAACTCACTTACCCTTTTGCACACTTAGCACATCTCATCCCCAAATTGAGATTTAAACAAAAAAGGTTCTAAGACAGGTTTTCCAAATCAAAGGGTTTAATCAAGAGTTGTTTTTTTTTAAAGTCATGTCATTACTATTTTTTAATATTTATTTATTGAGAAAGAGAGAAGGAGAGAGAGAGATGTGAGGGGGGAGGGGCAGAGAGAGACAGAGAGAGTGAGAATCCCAATCAGGCTCCATGCTGTCAGTGCACAGCCAGACAGGGGGCTCAAACTCATGAACCCTGAGATCATGACCTGAGTCAAAATGAAGAGTTGGATGCTTAATTGACTGAGCTACCTATTACTTTTTTTTTACTGTAGTCGTACTTTGTACTTATTCTGTATTTATTTCATTTAAATTCAAACTGAAAATTTCACTCAATATCATAATTAACCTACTATTTTTCAACCATATTACAAACAGCAAAAGGGGTTGCCATTTTACAAGCAGATTTTACATCTTATATAAGGGAACTCTAGCCTTTAAAATAAATGACCATTCTACATGTATACTTACAAGATGTTTTCTTCTGTATTTATAATTAGTTACACCTGCTAAATTTTGACTCAGAGTCTGCAGTCAGAATATTTAAAAGACTTGTCAGCAAATCAGAACTGACCAGGGACAGAATTGGATTATTACTTATTAAATTTAAATTACTGTTCATCAAAGTGGATATCAGCCATGATGTGAACAGAGTTATGACTGTTCATGTTCCGTATATCTATATGTATATCCGTCTCCCTGCAGGGTGACTCCAGGCTCAGTCTGCATGTGTTAGTTGAAAAGAAGAAGATAGTTTACCTTCTCTGTCCTTCTGGGTGTTTAAGTGCGAAAGGAGGTTTTCATTGGTCTGCACGCAGTATACCTCTCGCATCTGCACCCCTCCTCCACAGAGGGCAGTCTGGTTGCCCCGCCTCTTGTCCTGCTGACTGAGCAAAGGGTCCACCCGGCACTCAGTCCACTCTGTAGTCCTCCAGCCATACCTGAAGAAAGAAAATGCTGGCCGTGGCAACCATGTTTATTCAATAAAACTTTGCTCTGTTCTTCTTACATATTTTTTTCTTAAAAAAAATTAGTCTAAAAAACACTTTCCTCTTGAATCAACCATAGACTACTACATCTGTGGTACAGATTCAGGTTCAATTTCTTCTCCTCTATCCTCAGCAGTGCTCCATTTAAAGAGGGGTTAAATTTAGGATGATCCTGTTTTATTTGCAATTACTGGAAGTTGCTTATAAATATTTTATGAAAAGAGAGCATAATGCTGAAAACATAAAATTTTATGTTCAATTAAGCTGAACTCAGGCTGGCCCTTTCTTGATGCTTATAAACAAAGGAGGATTGAATCTGAGAATGGAAAACATTCTAAATGATGATCAACCCAAACATTTGTTTTGCCTTTAATAAAATGCATGAAAATTGCTACTTCATACTGGATCAAAATTATAAGTGTGTGTGAGGATTAAAAAATATATAACAGTTCAGAGTTTTCTCTTTATTGTGAAGAATGAGTGTTTTTCTGTAGCACTGAGAATCCCTGATGAGTGCCTGATGAATGTTGAAAACAGCTGACGTTTCTAATCAGTGGAACACAGGAAAGATGATCTGTGGTTCTAAATTAAAGCTCCAATCAACGTTAGGATGTGAAAGAAATGTTGGGGGCTTCTCAGCCCAATATGTGCTTTAAGGCAATAGCCAGGAACCATTTCCCGATGCCACTACAGATAGAAGTGATGGCATTTCCCCACCTCAAGGAAAATGGATATTCTGAAAGCACAAAGAGAATGGCTCATGTAGCACTTCGTGTCACTTTAACCAAGATGCTTCTTCGGTAATCAGATTAACAGCCAACATGGGTACAAATGGATGTACTAATGTTCATCGCAAATGGACAAAAAAAGTTAAATGGGCCTTCTGATGTCTGATCTAGCTGCTTCGCTTTGTCAATAGTAAAGTTTCATGACAGCAAACTAGACCTTCACATTCATTTTTCATTTTTAAAAGGGGGTGAACACAGCTGCAGGACTGGGGCATCACAGAACAATGCTCCTGACATATATATTCATAAAGGAAGAATGGCATTCAGATAAATTAAAAAGAAAGAAAGAAAGAAAGAAAACACGTATAAATGATGCCTTGAGTCAGAGGGTCGGGAGGGGGATGTCAAGGAAAGTGAAACCAAACAAATCATTCTTTAGGGGAGTTAAAATGAAAATTTCACTTTTTATAGAATAAAGTCCAAAAGTCGGAACATTTTTGTAGGACAGTGTTTGCAAAATGGTATTTTATTTTTTCCCACTTAGAATTTGTAAAAATCACTATTTCTCAATTCACTAATCATTTAAAATCAAATGGGTATGTGAACACGCAAGGTAGGGAGACATCACAACATAAGCTGCCATCCTTTATTTACTCACGTGGCACAGGGGACAACTGTGTCTCCTTGAGATGCACAGGGTTCTCTTTCTTCAAGTTCTGGACACTCCTTCTCACTGCCAATAGGAAACTGCCTAATGATCCGTGTCCTGACACGAGTGCCTTTTGGGGATGCCACATCACGGCACGTGTTTGAGCAGGGACTCCATTCTGACCACTCTGACACCTGGCACTCTTTGGTGATCACACAGGACTGGAAGGTCATTGGCAGCTTCTCTTGTCGGCAGAAGCTGCAAAAGAACATTAGGATTCTCATCACAGACTAATGAGCAGTTACAAACTTTGTCTTCTACACTCCAGAGTAAAATAAGCTTGGACATTTTTATTTCTACTTGGAGGTACAAGGCCAATTTCATTGAAAATATATCAACATTTATGATGTGTAAAAGCAGTCAGACTCAAAGCTAACATTTGCATTTCCTATTTTGTAAGAGTTGTTAAGCTGTTCAGAGGAAATAGAAAATAAAGGGACTAAACAAAATTAGCTGAAACTAAGCTTACCATATTGTTCATTTCACTCATTCCAGATTTGTTTTAATTCAGAAAATGAGGAACCAAGAACAGTTAACATGTAATTTTCATTGTTTAGTGATTTAAATAAACATGCCTGGCTAACTTAATACAATATTGTTTTAACAAAAAAACCCTTAAATGTAAGTTTAATATTATTAAAAACGTTTTTTTAAAAACATTTATTTATTTTTGAAGGACAGCACAGAGCCTGATGTGGGGCTCGAACCCACGAATCGTGAGATCATGACCTGAGCTGAAATTGGGTGCTCAACTGACTGAGCCACCCAGGCACCCCATAAGCTTAACACTATTTTTAATATCATTTGAAACTTTAGCTGTCACAATTTTATGATTATTCAAGTACATCAACTCCTGTAGTTCACACTTTAATATACAATATACATATGGGTATCTTAATTAGACACATCATAAGCATTAGAAATATAAATCTATTTATATATTACATAATACACTCTAAGTAGATGTCTCATATTTACTTGTCAGTAAAGTATTTGTATTCAAACTGTTATCTCTCTACTCCTACTTGAATTAGAGGGATGCTGGGTTCTAAATTGTAATGTATACATATGAAGATGATGTTATGAATGCCAATGACTACAGGCATATGCACTTTAAATGGTTTTCCTGGAAGTGGGTGGCCTTGTGTTGATTCTTAGTTGAACTCTTGCCCATTCCCAATAACCAATAATGCATGTTTACAAGACATGGGCAGCCTGTCGCCATGATACAGCCATCTGTTCCACTGGGAGAATGCACTGATAATTCTGTCTTGTCATTCAGGTGCTATATTTAACTATGGTAATTAACCATACCAAGAGGCAGGTCCATTTTAATGTAACAACTCACATTCAATCTTCTTAATTCTACTGGCATGTGCATGAAAATTGCATTCCTAGGAGACAATTAGAGCTCAAAGCATCAAAGTCAATTTGTCTGAGCTGAGAGGTCTGGGAAGAAGAATCATCCGAGAATAGTGGTAAAAGAGCCCTGTGAGTCAGCTCTGTTTTTCTTCTAACAACACAGAAGACCAAAACCCAATTTTTACTCAAATGGCAGGTATTGGGCATTTATGATACATTAGGTACAACACTAACAACAGAGCAAAACTTCCTCTGTAATGAGTAAGTTTTCATTCTTGCATTTATGAGTTCATTCACAAAAGTCAGGCAAATTAATGACCAAATCATGACTTCTAATGCCTCTCTTTACAAACTTCTCTGTAATTTACTCTTAGATACAATTCTTATCTTTCTTGAGATTGTTTTCATATTAACATGTATATGTTATCCTCTATGTAATACTGAGTTCATGTTTCATGTACAGGCAGAGGGATCAAAAATTCCTTTTAACCTTTTGTAGAGAATTTGACCATCAGTTAACGGCCTTTTTCAGTTGTCCTGGTAATGTGAATAAAGCTGGCAAGTCAGCTATGTTACTAGATTGTATTATTTATGATAAAATAACCCCTTTGGATAAATCCCATCTGCACTGGAGAAACTACAAATACCTGATAGACAGCCACCATTTTGAGCTTCCCTGAATGTGGCAACTCTAGGGAGAGGGCTTGTGTTTTTATAGCGACCTTGTGGCTGTGACAATGGGGTTGCTTCATGAGATCTCAGCTTCTGCGGGTCATGAGACTTTTAAGCCAGAACAGCTGCTGGGCTTGTCTGATGTAGAACTTTTCCTCCATGTGAGCTGTGCTTTACAGATTTCTAGGAAAATTTCCTCATTTGGAATGTCTGATCTACAATCATGTCAAGTTCCTATTCTATATCCTTCACAAAAACAGACCTGATGCCAAATGTGGCCTATGGTATAGTCTTGTGAGTCGTACATACGCGCAGCCTAAGTTTAACACTTCATTTGATACTCCCAACAATCCTTTTATGTGGGTACCGTTCTTATTTTCATTTTATAAGGAAAAAGTCTCCAAAAGGTTATGAAACACGTTCAAGATCATATATCTAGCAATTAGTAGATTAAATTTTGAGCTTGGATTTTTAAAAATCAGAGCCCATTTTATTAACCATTTTTTCCTACTTCTCACATTTTAAACTGTAAATCTCAGTTAGGACAAATTCTTTAGCTGGGGCCAATGCCAAAGTTACTGGCTAACTGTGAATCAACTAGTATCACTGTTTCACTGCCCCAAGATTTGTACCATTCGTTCACTTTGTAAATGTGCTACTTGTCCTAAGGAGGAATTAGTGATTATGAAAAAGCCACAACAAATACATTTCCCTCATAAGTGTTAATTTTCAGAACAGGTCCAACATGTAAGAAATTAGTAGCATAAACAAAAAAAAACAGTTTTAAGTTCTTTTATGTTAATATGTGACAATATATTACCTATCTATCAATCTATTAGCTTTCCTGTAATTTTCCAATACCCCAAACAATTATTTCAACAAACATGTATTCAGTAACTCTACTTAATACTGGGCTTTGGATGTACAATCTCAAGATTAGAATAATTAAGTTGCAAGCATATAATTCTGCTTGGAGAGGCACAGAAGGCTATCTGAAGTAGCAGGTTACTATGGTGAATTTTAAACAATGTATTAGAATTTGTCAGATTGAAATAAAGACAATTTATGGAGATGTGAAATAAAAGAGCCATTTGTTGGTTGGTTGGTGGGGAAAATACAGATTTTTTTCCTTGGCCTCAATGTAAGGAGTCTGTGTTACACAGAGGTTATAAGAGTGGAATGGAAGCCTAGACCAGATCAAGGGCAGTTATGTAGACCAGAAAAGTAATTATGTGGGCGAGAGCATCACTGAAAGATTTGCAGGAAAAAGGACATGGTATTTGCATTTTATATAAATTTCGATGGTGATGTAGAGGGTGAAATATTAGGACACAAGATAAGAGGCAGGAAGACCATGATAATGATAATGATGTCATTGATATAATATAATGCATATATCAATAAATAGAAACATATATTGAGTGCTTACTATGTGCCAGACATTGCTCAGTCTAATAGGTGTGATCATGAACATGAGATTAATCTTCACTGAATGTCTACTATGAGCTATGTCTTGTGTTTAACTTTGCCTAAAATATCTAATGTAATCCTCAAAACCACTCTATAAGGTAAAGCATTTTTTTGTTTATTTGTTTAAGATAAGGAAATGAAATCTAAATGTCTCCTCTAGGTCTAGAAAATAACCGATTTGGGATTCCATCTAAATCTTTCTGCTAATGAGGTTTAGGAAGGGCACAATAAAGATAATGGCAAAAGAAATTGAAAGGAGCTACCAAGTGTAAGAAAAGAGGAGTTAGAAATCATGCAACCTGATGGATAATTGAAAGGGTTAAAAGAGAAGGAGTCATTAAATAACTTGGAAGTTTCTAACTTTGATGATCTGGTGATCACACACACAACAGCATTGTGTTTCTTTGAAATGGAGAACATGGAATGAGAAGTAAGTTTCTGGCAGTTTATAAATGAGTTTAACATTAATGTCTTGATTTGATCTGGAGATTTCCAGGACATATCCAAGAGGCAGAAATGTTCAGTAGGCAGATTCAGAATTAAAGTTCAGGGTTTGGTTGAAAGTTCTGGATGGTCTGTATACTTTTAATAATCATGAGGGTATAAGAGGTGAAAGCCAAGGCAATAGGAGTATATGAGGGGTCTCACATGGGGGCTCATTTTAGACCTTTGTAAGCACATTTTGTGATTGTTAGTGAGACCAAATAGGGTAGGTAACAAATGATCCATGGTTACGAATCATGCAGCTATTATCTTGTACCATTCTCTCCTTTATTCTGGCCATGTAAAGAGTTGACTCTAAGTACTCAGGAGAACTATACACCTTGGTTCATTATAGTTTTCATGAGAACATGCTCCTCTGGGAAAGTCAAAGGCATGGGCTATGCTTCTGCAAGGATCGCCTGGTAAAAGTAATGATGGTCACTGTGACAGTTTCCATTTCATTTACATTCAGGATAGCCCAGATGGCCAGGACTTAATGGAACAAAAGCTTGGCTTTGAGATAGAAGCAGATGTTATTTAGTATACCCTGTACCAGATAGAAAGTAATCAGAGAAATATTGAAAAAAATGAAAAAGTGGAGAGAATTCAATACTTGTCTTTAAAGAGACTTCATTAAGAGGACAGAGCACAGGTATTTCTGATAGTTACTTCAAACTCCGATTATCCACATCTTTAACATCTTTAATTTCATGTCAAGGTTAAAACTGATAAGTTATAACTTTCTTTTTAATTTTATAAAGATAGTGCATGAGCAAGGGAGGAAAAGAGAGGGAGAGAGAGAGTCTTAAGCAGACTTCATGCTTAGCATGGAGCCTGACGCAGGGCTTGACCCCATGACCTTGGAATCATGACCTGAGCCAAAACCAAGAGTCAAAATTCTCAACCAAATGAGCCACCCAGGCACCACTATAAATTTCATTTTTGATAATTAAAGCTATTCAAGTTACACAAAAATAGAATTCAAAAGAATTTCGAATATTTTTTTCCTAAAATTATTTCTGAAGGCTATTTAATAACCATAACATCTGTGAAAATATACCTTCTTTCTGAAGGTAGCCTCATTCACCTCCTAAAATACCACTATCATTTTTGAGCTTTGTTTAGAAACTTCCCGAGACCCTCATTTTCTCAGAATCAAATCCCAACCTTCCTCTCTGGTAACCAAAGCTCTCCATAATCTGTCACCACTTCCACTGCCCTCCCGTGGGTTGTCAGTTAGCCAGAGTGAACTTTTGGTCCTGCTCCCTGATAGCCTACAGCTCTGTCCACTGTCCTCAATGAGTCCAGACAGAAGTAGCCCAGTTCTTCTGCTACTTTCATCTACACTATTTGCCATTCAGAATCCCATCTCCCGTCTTCTTTGCTTCTCTGATGTAAACTCACTCAAAATCTAGACAGTCTTCAAATGCGGCTTGAAGCACCTCTGCCCCAAACAGTGCCATGTGAAAATTGTTCCTTCTCCTGGGAAGCAGATGAAATTATAGACTGAAAGTATGACACAAACTATGAGCAAGAGATCTATTTCCCTTAAAAATAGGTAGGCTGAATATCTACATTGAGGTGGCAAAAAAGCGGCATCTTGTAAAACCCATTTGTAGCCTCTTCGCTTAAATTCCTCTTATAATCCCTTTCTCTCTTGATAGATAGATAAAAACGAACAAAGAAACAACCTTTTTCCCTTTTCATTCCTACTAGGGCCAAAAAGAAAATTTAAAAACCAGAAAAAAAAAATAAGAAAAAAAAAAGTTATGGTTGGGTATTACTGTGGCTCATTGTTTCCAATCCAGGGAAAGTAATAAAGTGATCAGAATAGCTTTTCATCATCTTGTGGCAGCCTAACATCTGTAGTCTGGAGCCCTGGAGATGGAAACTGTTCCTGAAAGCTTGGCATACTCTAGTGTATTGCTACTCAAAGTTAGGTCTGTGGACAAACCACTGTAATTAACTGGAAGCTCGTTAGACATGCAGAATCTCAGATCTCCACGCTGCTCTACAGAAGCAGAACCAGTATATTAACGACATTCCCAGCTGATCTATAACTACACTAAAGTTTGAGAACACTGGTCTTGAGCTTACTCTCTCAGCTACTCCAAAAATTTAAATCATTTCATATTTATAGTTGACAAGTAAATCTTTATCAGTATAGCCTTACTTCTTACATAACAGAAACTGAATAGATCACACAATGAGACACATTACCAGATATCAGATGGTTTATAAAAATAATTGGATAGGCTGGAGGAGAAGGCATCTAAGCCAACTTCCCAGTACACCTTCCAGCCCTCAGAATCACACTGCCATTTCTCTAATTCATAAAGCTGCTTTTGTGGCTATGCGAAGCCACTTTTCTGGCAAAAAATTCCCTGTGAAATGAGTACTTCTGTCTCTTCCCAAGGATCTCAGTTCAGATTCCAAGCCCAGCTCTAGCACATTATTAGAGTCTAAATCACATCCAGGCTGCAAGCAACTTTGAAAAATATGATTCAGTTTTCTGTCTTTGTAGGACAGAAAAGTCCTACAAGAGCAGTGCTATTCAAAACAAGGTCCACAGATGAAGGTGAGCGTTTGTTAAGGGTATGCGATAATCTAAGCACAAGAGATAAAAAGTAAGCACCCAGGCAATTCTGCAGCAATTTGAAATTTGCAACACCCACGCACATGATCTGTGGATGTAATTTGATGAAAAGGGTATAGGCCAGTTTTGTTAATGTAGAATTCTGTGGTGAGCTATATGCTAAACATGTACAAGAGAACTGTGTTATTTGATCAGTAGGAAAATCAAACACAAACAAAAATGAAAACCAGAAGCCAACATCTGATCCTTTTCTGTAGACAGCTTGAGGAGCACTACATTGGAGGAGTGGGATGATTGATGAGCCAGCCCAAACAGCTCATCTGAATGATGAGTTTAGCTCATCCTGAACTCAGTTCAATTCCTACTCCCTCACCAGGCCTATAGAATGTGATGAACTCATAGGACTTTTCAGAAACATAAATCATTTTGGCACTTAAGAACATATTATTTGTAAATAAGATTCATAGCAATATACCTTTTTTAGTTTTAGAATTAGTCTATAAGCAATTATAATATTCTCCTTGAATTAACACATTTTCTTCCTGTAAAGATACAAACACATTAAATATCAACTATTCGTGTCATAGGAGAATTTTCTATATAAAGGATATTACCCTAAATCTTCTTGTAATATTAACAAGCATCCCCAAATTTGGTAATATGAACAAATTACAATTTGGTGTTCAGAGTAGTTTAAGGTATCACTTTATTTGTATAAAGGAAAATATATGTGTAAGCTTTATACTCTGTTCTAACAGCACAGGCATGAATTTAATTTGATTAGGTATTTTTTTTTCCAAGAAAGAAAGTGGTTGTCCCAATGCTGGCCAGCAAAATGTGAGGGTAATGGGACTTAAACCACATATAAAATATTACCGTAACTCTACTATCTGAGAAAAAGAAAAAAGGACATGTTTTTCAAAGTTGATATGTTTCTCACATATACTAAGATAGCCATCAGCCCATTGACTGTCATGCCTTTAGTCCCATCTCTTATGCTTACATATAAACAGATTTAATTTTAAAATTATATTCAAATATTAGTATAAGAACATAATTCTCAGATATATTTTTTTTCCTATTAATTTACTGTTTGCTTTTTCAGTGATAAAAATGAACAGACCAAGAGATTGCCCAGTTTTTCTGCCCAGTTTGCAGCAAGAGGGAAAATGATGTGGTGCTCATTATCAAGAGACACAAGACATTCCTAAACTGCTACTTTCGAGTGACATGACCCATCAGGTAGAGATTACTCTGCTTCACAACTTCCCACATAGTGAAATTACATTTTCCTAAAAGACCTCTCAGGTCGCTTTCTTCAATAAAATTGAAGACTCAAGTTTTCATAGCCTAACCAATCTAAATTTATATTGGTTCGTGTTTTCAGAATGAACCTTTAAAAAAGAGACTTCTCCTATCTTTAACTAAATTCAAGCTGCATTCTTTTTTTTTTAAACACAAAATTAAATTTCCTTTAATTTACCACTTATTTATCAAGCTGAATGAACAGTTTACAAATTTTCCGAGCTAATTTCATTCTCTAAGTGTGCCCTTTCCTTTACAAAATTCAGCAAGTTAGAGGCAATAATTCTTATGGAAACAAAATGCATGCACAGTCAAACCACTTTCCTTATAAAGGCAGAGGTCTTTCCCCTTGCTTTGATGTTTGAAAATCTTTTGTTGAGCTGCTGGGGAATGTTGCCAAATGGTGTCACCTGCCAGCTGGAGTGATCATATGCTCCCTATTAAAGCTGAGGGCAACGCTGCTGGTCAGCAGCTGAATGTGAGGATATCAGCACAGCACGTATTTAGTAATGGGATAAACTGCTACAGCAATGAGGCCTCCCTGGAAGGGCCAGTACATACATTTTCTATCCTCTCACACAGCAAATGCTTTCATGCAGCTGCTTCCTTATCACCCATGCTGTTCCAGGTGGCAAACCACAGTGAAGCTTTGTGGCACAGTCCCAAAACCACCCCAAGTGAAAACTCTATATAGCTTTTTGAGCCAGGGTAAAAACCATCTACCAGACTTCTAAAATGGCATTACGTGGCACGATTGATTTTGGCAATTCTTCTCATCAAAGTCATTCTTTAACATTAAGGAATTTTTGCCTCTGCTTTTTAAAACTCAAACTAAACAAAAAGAGAAGGAAAACATAAACACAAGGCTATTTTAGGTATTATTTTGGGTTCTGCACCCAATTTTGATGTGTGGAGCCAAGGGTTTCCCAGCACCAGTAAGCAATTCTTGGACACTAGCAGGGGTTTTAGAATTCAACTCACCGTGGACATTAACCACCTGGAGATAGCGTCAGATTCCAAAGGTTAAGGATTCAATCCTGCTTGATTGCCCCCTGTCCCCTGCAGATGGCAGTTCCAAGTTCAGGTTATCACCTGTGCCTCTAACCAACCAGCTATAGACAAGAGGTTCCTAAGATTCCCTTCTTGGGTTTGACAGACCGTAGAGAAACATTCGATTTCCTAGATTACCAGTTTATTATAAAAGGACACAACTCAGGAATAGATGGAAGAGTTGCAGAGGACAAGGCATGGAACAAAAGTGCAGAACTTCCATGCCCTCTCCAGGCCCAACATTCTTGTTCCACCCAGCACATCCAGAAGCTTTCCAAACACCATTCTTTTCGGTTTTTATGGATGTCTCATTACATAGGCACTCCTGATTAAATCACTGGCCATTGGTGACTGATTTAATGCCAAGTCCCTCTTCCCTCCTAGGAGGGTTGGGGTGGGACTGAAATTTCCAACCCTCTAATCACTGGGTGGCCTTCAATAAAGACTAGCCTGCATCTTTAGGTGATTTCCAAAACTCACCTCATTAACATAATAAAGGCATCTTTCTCACTGTCAACATTGATGAAATTCCAAGTGTTTTGGGATCTGTAGGCCAATAACTGTTGATGAAGACTAAATATATATTTTTCCTATATAAGAATTACCAAGTATCAACTCAAACATTGATTAACTGTTATAAGTTTTATGACAAATGGAAGAGAGAGAGAAATCAAGTCAAATATATCCAAGTTAAGGGACAGAAGTTAAAGGCAAGAAAGCTTTGGAGGCAGTGATTAATGACTGGAAAATTTTTCTATGTTGACTAAAACAGTGAATTCCATTAAGTTTCACCTAACCTGGCCAACTTTCCACTGCTTAATCTGGTGGTCCCAGTGATTACTGAAACTAGGATAGCACCTAATCATAAAATGTAATGAATAATTCATAAAAATGTAAGAAAATCAATGCAATTATTCTAAAACAATGCCAACGTTTCCTGCTTTTGATCACTGAGTCTAGAATATTCCCCTGCTCTTTTCCTCTTCTCTCTGAACTTTTACCCTCTGAGATGAAAACCCATAACCTTAACTTCAAATAAAATAACTGTGGACAAGTTTCTATTTACTTCAAATACAAAAGCTCCCAAACTGAATTCAACATTTCCCCCTCAAACTGGCCTGCTGCATCTCTCTCCCATTCCCCCCCGAGTCTTCATTGTCAACTCCACCCATGCCAATTTAGCGACAAGTTATCAAAGATTCTTACAAAGAGCATTCTTCCTAATCATCTCTGGTCTCCATTTCCACTTCCATAGTCCTGAGCCATGTATTCTTTGTCTTGTGACAGAAGTAGGAGGAGCTGTCTGTGTAAACACTATCTTGCATTACCCTGTCAAAATGACCTTCCTGACAAATTTTTATTTATCCAATTTGTCACCTGCTCAAGAACTCACAATGGCTGGCTTAGAGTTCATTTCATTCCGTTGGAACCCTTCCTTCTGACTTTCAAGGTCCTTCACACCATCCCTATCATCCTCTTGTTGATAGGGAAATGTGCCAAGCCAATTACATCTGTCCATTTCTTTATAGCTCCTGGTTCTCTCTCATTTCTTTTGGCTATCTTGACCTTTCAAAGACCTAAACAAGCCCAGGATATTTTTAGTGAATACTGAATTTAACAGGGGTGAATTTAAAATATTGAATTTATATTAGCAAATGAGAGGTCCAGAAGTGAGGAGACTTATGTTAATAATAATCTGTTTGATAAAGAGACAGAGCTAGTTTCCAAGAAGAGTGGACCATCATGATTGAGAAAGAGGGTCAAGTGGTTCAGATCAAGTAACATTTAAATAAGGGCAGGAATTCTGCTTCACATAGAGAAGGGTTCTAAAATAGTATTGTTGTCCAACATGTAAAGAACTGCCTAAAAAGAGATGAGGTCTGGAAGAATGAAAGCGGGGTCTAGGCAAACATCCATTAGGATAGAGCAGTGTGGCCTCAGGGAGGGAGGCTTAAGGGACGTTAGTGAGAGGTACTACTGAACCTCACCCCCGGTTCATCCAGATATGCCTATTTAGTCTATGTTTTTTTTTAATATTAGGGCCAATGTTAAGTTTTGCCTAATTAAACGTTCTAGTGCCATTTTTAGGGGGAGGGGTGCCATTTTTTTCTCCTTTTATCTAGTGGCAGAAAAAAAGAGAACTGGTATAGACAGAGTGGAAAGACCTGCATACTTGTCCTTCTTTGTTAACAAGATCTTGAACAAATGAGTGATTCTCTCCAAATCTCCAAATTAGAGTCAACAGCATCTGGCTTTTCTATTTTACAGCATAGCTCTAAGAATCATGTGAGTAACTGACATGAAAACTACTTGAAAATGGTTAATTCCTACAACTGTTAGGTATGAAGATGATGGCAAAGGGGCGCCTGGGTGGCGCAGTCGGTTAAGCGTCCGACTTCAGCCAGGTCACGATCTCGCGGTCCGTGAGTTCGAGCCCCGCGTCAGGCTCTGGGCTGATGGCTCGGAGCCTGGAGCCTGTTTCTGATTCTGTGTCTCCCTCTCTCTCTGCCCCTCCCCCGTTCATGCTCTGTCTCTCTCTGTCCCAAAAATAAATAAAAAACGTTGAAAAAAAAAAAATTAAAAAAAAAAAAAAAAAAAAGATGATGGCAAAGATTAGACAAGTAAACTTAAATATGTGAATCTAACTTCCATATTAACTTTCTTCTCTGGAAGCTCCCTCAAGTCTCAACCTAAAACAGTTACTCCTGCTGACACACAAGGAGACATTTGATTATTTACTGTATCTTGTTCATCTCTAACTTCTGCATGTATGATACTCTTTTCTCCTTTACTGAACTTTAGTCTTCCTCAAATATTGCAGCTTATTTATTCATTTTTTTTTTAATTTTGGGAAGAAACAGCGACATACACTCATTGATAAACTACATGATGTAGGTAACCAAACAGGAAGAAATCATTGTCAATGCAGTAGGCAAAGTGATGAGTATTTTAAATGTAATAAATCTAGAGAAAATGCTTTAAATTGGAATATATAAAGAGTTCTTAAGAAACAGTACTTTAAAATATCCAATCCACTACTCAAAAACTCTTTAATACTTCCTTAAAAATACAAAGTCTGTGGGATGAAGAACACAGTTTTCTTAGTTCTTTCTACACTGAGAGAAATGGAAACACTAAATCATTTAAAAGAAGATAATTCTATTTGCCATTCCATAATGCATTCTCAAAGGCTTCAAAAGGCTCAGGGAAAAAAACCAAGACATTCAGAAATAGGATTTAAAAATCAACATCTTTGGATAAATTGCAATAAACAGGAAAAATGAAAAGTCATTACAAGTATATGGGAATTTCTGCTAGAGTATTTGTTCAAATTAATGGAAAAGTACCTATTCTTGGCTTCATTTTTACCTCATTTTTTTTCACTATCTCAAAGTTATTTCTCTTTAATGGTAGAAATCTCTTTTGTTGAATTAAAGTTCAAGGAAGAGGATGCTTATGAGAGAGAAGTTAAAAGGAAAAGGCAGATTCCTGGTTTAAATACCTATCTGACATGTTGTAAAACACAGAAGGGTTCAAGTTATAAATTAAAGTCTGATCTGGCTTCTAAGAACCACAGTGAAAGAATCTCATGTTTCAACCTCAGTTGTATATATTTGTCATAACTATGAGAATTTGGAAAGATATTTTTCAGTTAAATGCACGGGTTTTTTATTGCAAGTCTATTTTAAGTATTAGGGAAGATCTAACTAAACCAACATTTAATGTGTAATAAAAGAAATGAATCCAATTTTTATTTTAGAGGAGGAAGGCAATGCATTAACTATATGCAGATGGCACTTTTAAATATATAGATTTTCATTTTGGAAGGGAGGATTGACTACAATGTTATTTTATTTTGCTACATATTCTAGGATAACTGATTAATAAGGCTATTCTTCAGAGTATATTAATTCTAATATTAATAGATAACTGTGTACTCAGGCAGACCTATTATATTACTTACAAAAATAATTGCTTTACATTAAATGTTTACAAGGTGGTAAATATTCATGATCAATTTCATTAATATTAATAACCATCATCATTGATTTAATGGTTTGCTAGGCATTATATCTCATTATTTGTTCAGAAAAGTTACTATGCATACTATATTTGTAATCAAATACAATAAATTTATAGATTTAATAATATTATAATTTACTGGGCTTTAAACTTCCTGAATCAAAGCAATATGTAAAAACACAGGAGGGTGTTGAAGGTGGCAGGTTAATCCAGGATGTACTGCTGTGACTGGTGACAAGTTTCATAAAAGTATCATAAAGCATATATATGTGTGTTTGTGTGTGTGTATTTATATATATATATATATATATATATATATATATATATATATATATATATATATTTCCAACTGATAATATTGGATATTATTTCCAACTGATAATATTTCCAAGATATTGGAAGATAATATTTCCAACTGATCGTTCAGTATTTACAGATAAGTTAACTGTGACCCCAAAATGGTAAGCCATTTGCTGAATTTATAGAATTGCTGTCACTGACCACTCTAGTTTCATACGTGCTGTCCTCTTAGAGCCTGCTGAGAAAGTTTGAGTCCTTCAGAACAGCACCCCAGCCCCAAGCTATCATATCCTCAACTGCTTAAGGGAAATATACCAGATTCTTGTTGCTAGGGTTCCATGCCCCCCCAGGTGGCTTTACTAAACAACATCCAAGAGGATCTCATGTTGTTCTCCCTCGCCTTAGCATGGTCTTCATGGAGTCTGCAGGAAGCTGTCTTGGCCATAATTATCTCTGCGAGTTTAGGACCTGTCCCATAGGCAGCCGAGGGCACTGCAAGCAGTATTCTGTTGGCATTACCACTCCGAAGCAGTCAATCAGCCCATCTAACTAGATTCCCAGACTCCAGGAAACGCAGAGTTCTCTAGGAAAGGCCTCACATTAGGTATAAGGTAAAAAAGAATAGCTACTGGGCGCCTTGGGTGGTTCAGTCTGTTGACCATCTGACTTTGGCTCAGGTCATGATTTCACAGTTTGTAGGTTCCAGTCCTATGTCAGGCTCTCTGCTGACAGCTCACAGCCTGGAGCCTGCTTTGGATTCTGTGTGTCCCTCTCTCTCTTCCCCTTCCCCACTCACTGTATGTCTCTGTCTCTCAAAAATGAATAAATGTTAATTTTTTTTAAAAAAGGAGTAGCTGCTCTTTTCAAATAAGTAACTTTACAAATAAATCATTCTTTGTCAGCATTTTAATTCTTTTTTTATATTCTTGAAGTGAGGATCAAAATCTTTGCACTTCTCTGAATGAGAACAAACAACTTTGTACAAACCAACTGGCTTATTGTATTTCTTCTTTGCTTTCACATGGTAAGGAGAACAGGAAAGTTTCACTGTCTTCCCTTAGGGCTGCCACAGATTTTTATGCAGGGATTTTGCTCATATAATCGTGCCATAACATCTAGATGGATGACAACATGCCCATGAATGCTTACAATCAGAGAGTATCAAGTACTGTAGAGTCACTAGTAAAACATGTGTTAGAAGTGGGAAACAGAAGGCAGATAAATTCAGAAGAATGCACCTCACTGAGTTTTCAGAGTGTACAAAATCCTGGGCAGATGACAACCAGAGGCAAAGGTAAATTGCTGTACCTTGCTTCTCCTTACACTAAGGAAAAGGCACACATCTGGTGGAACTTGCTGGATTATAGAGGAAACATATACAACAGTTAGCTCTTTTGATGTGATGTGTTTACTAGGAAAACTAAGTAACTTAGCAGTCTTAAGAGAGGCCCAAAGCAAAACAAAAACAAAAACAAAAACAATAACAAAACAAAAAAACAAAAAAAACACAAAAAAACAAAAAGAAAAAAGAAAAAAGCACTTCCAGCTTATTCAGGCTTTAGCACCAGTAGCTTTGAACTTGGCTGTTTTGGCTCAATGGAACCAACAATCATGGAATAATTGCAAAAGAAGTTCTCAGGTTTTGTGTAGTCACGTTTTTGCTTTATATCTGAACACTGCCCTGATAAATGTCATTTTCTTTGTCCAGTAACCTCAGCACTTGTTCATGGAAAAGGTAGACAGACTGGCAAGGATGAGGGTTTTGCATGAGCTCAAAACACGCACTTCCCTTCACCAAAGTTGAATGGACTCTACCGTCCTAAGTCCAGCCAGCAGCAGTGAACAACCCTGAGCTCTGGTCTAGCACCACACCAGGATAATCTGTGATTGGTTGTAGATTAAGCCTTTAATCCTGGAAGGGGGTGACATTTGATCTCACTGGTACAGACAATTCTTTGGCTGTGGGTGTGTCTATGCTTGTTCACTATGCTTCTGCCAGCACCACCTTCGAGACATTTACTCAATGCCTTATCCTGAGTCCTGGCATCCTGCTACTTCTGAACAGAGAACGTGTTTTACAGTAAATGAATGAAGGAAATGGAATGACCGTAATGAAGTCTACTAGTCTTAACATGTACCTCACCATCCAGAAGTAATTGGCCCTATGAAAGATAGAACAGTCCAAAGAAGTTTCAGATGAGGTACCATCTGGGAAATAATAGTTGGTGAAGTTGGGATGTTATACCTGAACCAGCAGCAAATATATTGGGCTTTTCCCAGAATATATTCCCCAAATATATTTGGGCTTTTCCCAGAGTCCAAATATGTATTTCTGGGAGCCAAAAGGTAGGTTAGGGAGTGACATCTAATGACCACTTGAAAAACTCTGGTTTGCACCACTTTGGACATCCTGCGTTAGAGGTTTTAGTCCTTAAATGATGAATGCTCCCACGAGGAGACACTATTTCTAGTGACTCAGAAGCTGATACAACCACAAGCTGTGTTTGGTTCCACATGCCACTAAATCAACTAACAACAACAAAAATGGGCCGGCATTACTTAGATGGTTGTGGGGATTGGTTCTCATCATCTCGGGCAAACGGAGCCGCTGTTAGAGTGGGGGTGCATTCTGGTACCGCCATCTTTAGTGTTATGAAGGCATATTCACCAAACTTAAGTGAACAGGGCATTAGAGTTCTGGAGTGAACTTAATCACTCTGCTAGATAAAGGTTTCTGAATAGGTGCAATTCTAGCTGAAAATGAAAGGACAAGTGAATTTGCACTGAAAGAATTATGGCCTTGTATGTAATTACAGGAACCAAGGCTGCGCTCACTTTTTTTTTGTTGTTCTACTAAAACAAAATTCATTTATACTAATAATATTAATGGATATTAATGGATATTAGTGGATATCATAATATAAATTTATATAGATGTTGGATTGTAGCTGAAATATCACCAAAGTGTAGAATTTAGTGACTCATAAAACTATGAGAAGGTTACCATATTTTCCTTTGTAAAAGGATAGTGCAATTTCAATCACATGTTGTTACTATGATATTTGAAATATTAGGACGGAAGCAACATATTATAAACACTGACTATCCAAAGTAGAGGAGTGACCACGGCCAATATCACAGACTGTTTTATTCCACTCTACTGCAATCTCCCTGGAACATGTCTTCCTGCACATCAGAGGCCTGAGAGAGGAAGATCACCTATCTCTTCCTCTCTTGAAGGTTGGGTTGCCATTGTGGCCTCGATTTTATAGAGACAAATGCAGTATATGCAATTTGGAAGGGATATGACACAACAGCAGGTGATTTAAGGGATGTGATCATCCTGAAACAGAGACAAACAGTCACAAGGGTGTTTGGTTATTCTTCACCAGCTAGAATGTAGCTTCTGGCTTCAGAGATGCTGAGCAGTGAGAAGTGAGCAGAGGCAGGGGACCACGGCTGGAGCTGTCCCCTGGTGGGACCGTATAATCCTCCCAGCTGTACTTCTTCCAGCTATGTGGCACCCACCTTGTTTCCCTGGCTCTCCCAGGAATTATGCACTCTGCCCGTTGCCAATAATAAACTCCTTTCTGCTTTTAAACTCCTTTCTACTTTCTGTTTGGACTCTGTTATTTGCAGATAAGAAAACTGACCAGTATACTTGTTTCCTAATCAATTCACTCAAGTCTGCGATTAGCTACTTTAAGCCAAATACCACACTATGTATTTTCATATGTAGTGTACTCATTTTGTGTTATTTATAAATAGCTCTCGATTCTTTAGTTTTATCTCCTCTTTAGTCCAAAATTACATATTTTTCTTTTGGCTATCTTTTAGTTGCCAGTTCTAATTGTAATGTGCAATTATAGTAAATGTAGTCTGTCTGAAATAAATGGAAGAACATTGATTTAATCCAGATTTGTCTGGTCTCAAACAGTGTATTTTATCTACCACATTATATAATTGTGAAGTCTGTGATTCCCTCCATTATTTTAATTACTTTAATGGAGGAAATCATCTACAAATTAGATAATTTTTATGTTCCCTCTATTTTCTTCTATTATTTAACATTAAAAAATAATCTCACTAGTATTTATTTTTTTGTACTGGGTACAGTAGGGCTCTAAATTTATTTTTAAAAGCAATTTTGCCACTAAATGCTTACATATTACTTATGCCCAACTTTACTTGAATAAAGTTTCCTTTATCCACTGATTGGTGATACCTCCTTTGTAATACACTAAAATTTTAAAAAAGAAAAAAAATTAATCCCTTAATTCTTATGTTTCTCTGCATCAGTATAGGCAAACTGCCAGTCTCAGTAACTTTTCGCACATTTGCTATACTCTCCTTCATCAAGTTGTCACAGTTCTCAATTTCTCAGCTTTCAAGAGGAAAATGCAACATCACAAGACGCACCTAGAATTCCATTCAGCCTGGTGTTCTGATTTCATCTCTCTCTTCCCACTAAGTTAGACATATAAGAAAGTCAACTCATGAGGACACATGTGGGAACAGAAGTAACGCACATGTTCTATAATAACAATATGGTCTGACTGCTGTGATCCAAGGCTATCTAGAAAGGCAGAAGTAAACTCTGGAGAGCGTTGTTTTTTTTTTTTTTTTTTTTTTTTAATTTTTTTTTTTCAACGTTTTTTATTTATTTTTGGGACAGAGAGAGACAGAGCATGAACGGGGGAGGGGCAGAGAGAGAGGGAGACACAGAATCGGAAACAGGCTCCGAGCCATCAGCCCAGAGCCCGACGCGGGGCTCGAACTCACGGACCGCGAGATCGTGACCTGGCTGAAGTCGGACGCTTAACCGACTGCGCCACCCAGGCGCCCCTGGAGAGCGTTGTTTTATCTCATCCAAGAATGTGGTGATATTTAACAAGCATCGCCAAAATTGAAATTGCAGTTTTTTCTCACTTTTTCTCACACATTAAAGGGAGTCTAGAAAATGTGGTTCCTATCAGGGCTGATGAAGTTGCTCTTTCTCTTATTCACTTAAAGCCCAAGAAGGGGCTTGCTCTTAATTTTTTTAACTTTTCCCTCTTGGTTCCTCATGCATTCTTATTCTTGCTTTGGCCAGCCCCTTGTAGCTCTCCCCAATGTTTTGTTTCACCACAATCCACAGACCCCACAATGGCCTGGTTCTTTTGTTCCACTAACTTGCTTTTCTTGAGACAATACACCCCTGGAGCTTTTTTTCCTCAATTTCCCTCAGAGAAAATAAAGACAAAGGGGAAAACATTAAATAGTAAAAAAGAACAGAAGGCAGCTGTGAATCCTTACAAATCATTGATTTTTGTTCTCTAATTCAACCATCAATTTTTTTAAAAAGCAATTATCATTATTCATCAAGAAGACTCAGGGAAAAGTTGCTGAATAAATAACATAAGCAATATATTCAGAATCTCATAGTGATGGTATATTACTGCTTTGCAAAATAACTGTAAGAGGTTTGTGCAGCTATCTGTAAGCAAGACATTCTATGAGCCCAAGATTTCCTCTAGCCAAAACAAATTTTCTATCTGGTCCATAGTATTTTGATGGCTCTTAAACTGCTTTCTAGAACTATTGTATAGACTTGTGCTCTCAACATTTATGAGCAACTGACAGAAGAAACCAGTGTATGCACAACACACACACACACACACACACACACACACGTGCACACACATTTTAAGATACAAATCATGTTTCGTTTTTTTTTTTATCAGCTGCTCAGGTATCTCAATCTAACTTTTGTTTTCAATCACCATCACCAACTTCCAAATGTGATTTTAAAACTTCATCTAACATCTTCCTTCCCATCTTTCAATAACTGCATTTATGTATATATATATATATGTATATATATATATATATATATATACAGATCATTCATCCACTCATTTGTTCATTCATTTAGCTTTTTTATCATAAGTCACTCCCAAATACTTTTTGGAAGGAGACAGATTATAATTACGATATATGAAAGCTAACAGAGACCTGAAATACATAAATTTCTAGCATTTTTGTCGTTGGCAAATGACACCAATACTTCCCACTATTTGGCATTCTATTTATTACAGATTATCAACAATCACCAATTTCTTTGTTGTTACATTAAATACCTTTTGTTAGATGTTAATGTCTGCTCTAATTAGGAAGTGAACTAGGATAAAAGAAAATTAACCACTGTGTTCTGTTTCAATGCTTAAATGACTCTACTTTAAGTAATAGGCTATTTAAGAGATCTAGAGTTAATTGAAAATTGCCATTATCAAGAGTCTCTCTTCAATTAGCAATCAGAGAAAAAGAACACATATTACTGAATTTGAAGACTATAGGTCTTATTGCCAGCTCTGAGCCTCAGTGGGATTTAACACATACAAACCCTTAACTACTAACACTTTGTACTTCCTTAAGCAGGATTCAATTTGCGTAGATTCCGTAACACTCAATGTTCTAAAGTCTCTCATCTTTAATTATTTTTACAATAGATCAATCTCAGTCTAAAGCATAGAATAAACTTGTTTTCTAACTGTTCACAGAACTTCTACAGATAAAAGAGAACTCAAATACTATATTACTGTTAAATGACTTGATTTTGATTATATATTTTCTCCTTGTGTACTAATAATTAAGGATAATTATTTCAGGGGGGCCCTGGGTGACTCAGTCAGTTAAGCATCTGACTCTTGGTTTTGGCTCAGTTCGTGATCTTGTGGTTCATTAACTTGAGCCCCACAGTGGGCTCTGCACTCATGGCCCTAAGCCTACTTGAGATTCTCTTTCTTTTCTCTCTGCCCTGCCCCTGGTTGTGCTCTCTCTCTCAAAACAAAGAAACAAACTTAAAAATAATTATTTCAGTGAAATTAAATACATGCCCCAGGAACAAAATTTGTTAGGAACAAAATTGTATTGATTACTGTCATATTTGCAACTGCTTAGTACATCCAAGTAAAAATATAATGCAAGTGAAAAATTGGCATGAACATCAGAAAAGACGAGAGTGAAATTTCTCTTGTTAATGCTATCGTTTTATGTTCTGAAAACTCAAGAGATTCTAATAAATCATTTTTGGAATTAGAGAAATTGGTTGGGGCACTTGGGTGGCTCAGTGGGTGAAGTGTCCGACTTTGGCTCAGGTCATGATCTTGCCACTCACAGGTTCCAGCACCATGTCAGTCTCTGTGCTGACAGCTCAAAGTCTGGAGCCTGCTTCAGATTCTGTGTCTCCTTCTCTCACTCTCTCTCTGCCCCTCCTCCACTCACGCTAGTTCTCTCACTCAAAAATAAATAAAACATTAAAAAAAGAGAGAAATTGGCAATGTGGATGAATATAAATACATAAAAATCAACAGTTTTGCCCTTATAAATGCACCTAGACACAGAAATGTTAAAAAAAAAAATTCAATTTTAGCAAGAAAAAAATGACCTGTAAAACATTTAGAGATAAATACAATAAGAAATATCCAAAAATCTCTATAAAAACTGTAATATATTATTTAACACCATGGCATACTATACAAGAGCAGAAGAAACAGTAAACTGTAAGTCTTGATAGTAATTCATAGTTATGTTCACATATAAATTATTCCACTTAAAATCACGTTTCATCTTAGAATTAGATATAAGAGCTCAGTGTTAGAATAGCTAAAAAACCATGAAAAAGAAGAGCAGAAATGGGAGTACTTGCTATTTCAAATATAGAAAAATATATTAAACATTCACTGTAGAAAAGTCCATATGGTATCCTACAGTAGGACATAAATAAATCAGTCATACAGTATAGAGAATTCAGAATCAGACTCTAAACCAAAGTGAGATATTGATAGTTCAATATATGTGGAAGATATGACCTATTTAAAACAGTACCGGATATCCAAAGTAAATTTAAAAGCAAACAAAACTGAATCTCCTACACACACACAAACTAAGGTCCAGAGAGAAAATATGTATATTTATATTAAAACAAGACAATGTAAATATTTCAAAAATATCCAGGAGACCAAATTTGCAATCTACAACTAGGAAGGCCACCTTAAACCCAAGGGAAAATGCAGACATTGTAATGGAAGAAAAGATATGTTTGAGGTTTTAAAATTTCAAAATTTGTGCTAGTCACTACCTTTATAAATGTATAAAATCTAAAATGAATATTACAAAGACTGAATTACTAAAAAATACACTTGCTATTATAAATTGATATGCAAAACACAAACAGAAGAAAAAAATCTTACTCTGTTCATTATACACATAGATGCATGGCAGCAGACACTCAAAAATCCATACACAAATAATGAAATGCTCAGGTTTGCTACCAGGGGAAAAGAAAAATCAAGTAACAGTGCCATATCACTTCAGCTTGAATAAGACTAGTAACCATTAAGAGTTTTTGTTGATTGGAACAGGAGAAAAAGGGTACTCTTAAACACTGGTAATGGTAATGTTAGGTGTTAGCACCTTTTTGGAAAGCATCTAGAAAAATCTGTTAAAATTAAATTTGATCCAGCGATCCGGTACCTGGGAATATGTGCTATAAAATTAACAATGCCGATTCACATGATATATATGAGGATATTTATATTGTTCCTCATATATGGCTGTTTCCTGGTAGTCATAAGCCAGAAATAAGGTTAATTTCCATCAGTGGGGAGTTTAAGAAATTAAGAAGAATGGATTAGAGTTATTCCTTAAAAACTGGAAGAGTTTCCACAGGGTTTTATTTAGCTAAATGAAATGTGTTCAGTATGATCCATTAAAAAAATGAGCAAAATAAGTTAATTGCATGCCTGCATATATATGTACAATCACTATGTCATAGGCTTATATGAATATAGCTTGTTAATATAACATACCCCTTGGGGAAATGGAGATGTGCTTGATGTGTTAATATGATATAAAAGAGAGGGTAGAAAATTTAGTTACACATGGATACAACTTATGTAAAATTATATGATACACTACAGAAACATAACATGATGCACAGCCACCAAAATATTAATAGAGGTTATTTCTGGGTGGTTGGATTCTAGGTGGATTTTCCTTTTGCTTTATGATGTAACACAGTGCTTTCAGTTTAAAGATATTATGTATATAAACAGTAAAATAAGTCTATTCCCACTGTGCATGAAGAGTAATATTTTTAAATAATTATATGATGTAATATTTACATGTAAACTTGACACAAGACACAGAAATATGATCAGAAATTAAAAAAAAATACACTGGTTTATTTTTCCTGAAATATACTGGATTTTCAAAGCTTTCAGATCTCAATTGCAGTATAATTTTATAATATTGATGACGACAAAATTTGTAAGTGATTCAACTGTGATCTTTGCTGCCATATCTAGTCACAAATGACAATTTCAGAGATAAATTTTGATACGATTGATGAGTTTTAGCTAAACTTTGAATTTAAAACAGGCAGCTAAATAACCATTTCTTTCATTTTTGTACTTTTTAAGAAGATAGGCAATATGGAGAAAGACACAGAGAAATACAAGTATCACGTGATCCTAATATGTGAGTCAGTTTACATATTCATGATTTTCTGATTGTATAGCTGATATTTAACTCTGTTATCTTCCTAGAATAATGTGCCTATTTTATAATCATTCTATTTGTGCCTATCTTATGTAATTTCCACCTGTGTGTAAGCGGATCATATTGAAAGAACTTGTCCCTATCAAGTGTTGCTCATCTCTGACCTAGAAAAGGCTCTAGTCTGGAGCAACCCTTCCTGACCATCCATTATACTCCTGTCTCAGTTCCGGAAAGTAAGTTGGTAATGGCAAACCAAAAGGTTGACAAACACCTGATCACTCTTGTGATAGTTTTACTCAATAAAAACTAGTCATCTAAGTAATTGACAATTCTTACTTTATACCTTTTTTTCTCCCTAAAGTGCTCTTAAATTGTAATTCCAGTGAATGTTCAACAAATCATTTTCTTTTGTTGAAGTACAGTGCATTATTAGTTTTTTGTTTTGTTTTAGCTTTTTTTTTAAGAACTCTAAAATATTTTCATCCATCTTGCCATTTAAAAAATTTCTGGTCGGGGTGCCTTGGATGGCTTGGTCACTTAAGCGTCCGAATTCGGCTCAGGTCATGATCTCACGGTCCGTGAGTTCGAGCCCCGCATCGGGCTCTGTGCTGACCGCTCAGAGCCTGGAGCCTGTTTCAGATTCTGTGTCGCCCTCTCTCTCTGCCCCTCCCCTGTTCATGCTCTATCTCTCTCTGTCTCAAAAATAAATAAACGTTAACAAAATAAAATAAAATAGAATAAAATAATAAAAAAATAAAAAAATTTCTGGTCAAAATACACCAGAACCTTTTTTTTTTTTTTGAAATCAATGGTAGACCTATGGCATTGACATTACTGTCGCAGATTAATTTACTTAATATACATATACAAGTACTATCCCATATTTGCATATTAATGAAATAATAAATACAATATTTGTAAAGAGATTATCCATGTAAAGACATAACTGAAATTGTAACTTTAAAAACTGACATTGTCGGGGCGCCTGGGTGGCGCAGTCGGTTAAGCGTCCGACTTCAGCCAGGTCACGATCTCGCGGTCCGTGAGTTCGAGCCCCGCGTCAGGCTCTGGGCTGACGGCTCGGAGCCTGGAGCCTGTTTCCGATTCTGTGTCTCCCTCGCTCTCTGCCCCTCCCCCGTTCATGCTCTGTCTCTCTCTGTCCCAAAAATAAATTAAAAAAAAAAACGTTCAAAAACAAAAAAAAAAAAAATTAAAAAAAAAAAAAAAAAACTGACATTGTCAATGCAGTCATTTCTTTTTTTTTTTTTTAATTTTTTTTTTCAACGTTTTTTATTTATTTTTGGGACAGAGAGAGACATAGCATGAACGGGGGAGGGGCAGATAGAGAGGGAGACACAGAATCGGAAACAGGCTCCAGGCTCTGAGCCATCAGCCCAGAGCCTGACGCGGGGCTCGAACTCACGGACCGCGAGATCGTGACCTGGCTGAAGTCGGACGCTTAACCGACTGCGCCACCCAGGCGCCCCAATGCAGTCATTTCTAATAGAGGCGATCAGTGCAGAATAATGGATGCAGTTGCAGGGACCATATTAACTATGTGTTAATGACAAAACCACCTCATCCTTTGGCAGCCGTCAAGTGCTGAGCAACCCCTCAAAGTCCTCTCACAGTAGAGGGGCAGGGGAATATCAGAGATATTCCCAAGTAGTTCATAGTCCAGTTGACAAAACACTGCACATGAATGAGAAAACCTGTGCTTATTATCAGAGGCAAATAAATCTAGCAAAACTAAAGCACTTCATTTAGGTGCAGGAAGGTAGAACTAGACCTTTGCCATCATTACTGTTTGTTCAACCTACACTTTTCCATCAGCAGTTCTCAGAAAATGTCCCTGGCAGGCAATAAATGCTCACCACAGACTGTTCAGTGACATGGTTGGCAACCAAACAGGACAACCACCCCAGTTCCTATACATTCTCAGCTTCACTTCATCCTCTGACTCCCCTGGGCTCCAGGCAGCTTCATAATGAAAATAGGTGGGGGGCGCCTGGGTGGCGCAGTCGGTTAAGCGTCCGACTTCAGCCAGGTCACGATCTCGCGGTCCGTGAGTTCGAGCCCCGCGTCAGGCTCTGGGCTGATGGCTCGGAGCCTGGAGCCTGTTTCCGATTCTGTGTCTCCCTCTCTCTCTGCCCCTCCCCCGTTCATGCTGTGTCTCTCTCTGTCCCAAAAATAAATAAAAAAACGTTGAAAAAAAAAAAATAATGAAAATAGGTGGTAAAATGAAACTACGCAAAGTTATGTCACCTGTGCACTCTTACCAAGGAACTCCACAAATCACATTAGGGAATGTTTTCTTTTCAAATTGATTTATTTCACAACACCCTGCTGTTTGGTTGTTCGAAGGCAAACAGCCTCAGAAATCAAATTTGCAAGTCTAAAATTAAGAGTATATGCATCATTCATGATTATTTCATAGTGTTCCCTAGCCTGATTTACAGCTGTCAAAATTAACATTACATGACACGATCCATTATGTGTTTTGCTCAATACTGTATTATCCCAATCATGACAAATTCAATTAAAACTAATATCAGTTATCAGTTCATTTCAACTCTTCCATTTTTTAAGCTCTTTCCTACTCTTTCCTTTCTTTCTGCCAAAATATCTTATAAACTGTATGTTAATCTATATATGACATCCCTTTAACAATAATTTCTTCATAATTTCCAACATAATCCTCATTTTCATATTTTTGTTATTGAATTGCAGATTTGGTTTATCTTACTTTCCTTTCTTTGGTTTATCTTCTTTATTACAGAGAAAACCCCATAGGATTCTGTCAGGGATGGGTGGTTGTAGACATAAGCCTCTGACAATTAGAGATACAAAAATATTAACAAATTCTCTCTACATCCACCTTTATTTCAAATACAGTATCTTACAAGGATGAAATAATTGAGGAATGCTGGTAATAAATAATTTTGCAGTAAAAATCTATGATGCACCAATTATTCAGGGAATCTCTATGATGTATTTGAAGATCAAAATATTCAATGACATTGTCACTTATTTGTTGGCTTTATGGAATATCATAAATTATGCAAAAATTGTTTTTAAATATCTTTATAATAATAAACTTTTACACAAAGAGAATTTTATTTTGTGCTTACTAGGAAGTATCTAAAAACAATATCCTATTCATGATATTTTGGATTGTTCTAGATTTTAAAATACTTTTCCTGGCTAGTGTGAGTAGAACCCAATGAACTCAGTAGAAAGACATATTCACAGTGAAATGTATATACTTACAAAGTAAACACTTATCTTCTTAACACTGGTGTCATCCCAGTATACTAAAGGTACATAGATATAACAAAGGTGCATATTTTCATTTATAAAATCAAATATACATTGATTTCTTCCCACCTATGGAATATAACTGCCCTTTTGAAAGAGATTTAAAGAACCTTAAAAGGTTCTTTAATATAGAATTGTATAGAATTCTATAATAATGTATAGTATTATTGAACTGCTATATTGTATACCTCAAACTTACATAACATTCTATATTAACTATACTGGAAGTAAAATTAAAAACAAAAAATTTAAAAAACACTAAAAATATTTCACATTTTGTTCTGTCATTCTTAATTTACACTGCAATTTTACATCCCAGAGAGCTGCATTTTTAATAAAGAATGTTTTAAAACCTGTATGATATCCAAAACATATCAGTATACCGCATCTGGTATGACTTTTAAAAGTATTCAAATTTTGGGGCACCTGGGTGGCTCAGTCGGTTAAGCATCCGACTTTGGCTCAGGTCATGATCTCGCGGTCCGTGAGTTCGAGCCCCGCGTCGAGCTCCATGCTGACAGCTCAGAGCCTGGAGCCTGTTTCAGATTCTGTGTCTCCCTCTCTCTGACCCTCCCCCATTCATGCTCTGTCTCTCTCTGTCTCAAAAATAAATAAACGTTTAAAAAAAATTTTTAAAGTATTCAAATTTCATACTGAAAATAATTTCTGAGAAATTCATAGTTATTATTCTTGAGTTAAGATCTCTTTTGCTATCTCTATTTTTATCCACCCATCAATAGGAGCTCATGTGTATTCATATATATGGCAGTTAGTGGTCTGGTTTATGTCCATGAGTAGCATTTTGAAAAATTTCTTTTTACTTAAACCAAAGAAGAAAAGTAATGTAAACTCAACTATCAGTGGTCATAACTGATTTTTCTTCTGCAAAATTCTGCTCTGTCTGTTCCAGCACTTTATACTGTACGTGACTGTACCAACATTCCAAGATCTTTTCAGTACAATGGTTTCTTGTATTAAGCACAGCACAGTTATTTTTCTCATTCACAATTCAATTGCTGTCCTTGTAAATACTATTAAACAAAATTTTCCTGGTCACAACCTTTAAAATCTTGTATCACTGACCACATATTCATACTAAATAGAGAAGAAAATAACTGTCAAATAAACTTTTGGGAAAAAATTAATCACTCTATAGTAAGACGACTCAAGATCAGAAAAATAAAGAACAGAGCAAGGCCAAAGTGCAAGTAGAGGCTTAAAATTATGCTTAATATAGAAGGAAGAATTTTAAGAAGGTAATGAAACTCACAAAATAACTAATACAATGTATTAGTCAACTCTAAAAGAGTGAGCATATTCTTAATTAGGTTATACAAATAGTACATTAATAATTTAGTAAATTCCTTCTGCTATGTGAACTTCTTTTTCCCCTTTTGAAAGCATTTCCTCCTATTTAAATCCCTTCTTGTTATATTCCAGTTAGAGGGAGACTCAGTACAACCCACATAAAAGTAGTAGAATTCCAGCAAATAGATGAAAACAATGGGTGAGGTCACAGTTGTTCAGGAGATGCAAGGTCATTGCCCCAAACTGCAGCCAGGCTGCTCAAGATAGTGCCAGCTCAAGGAAATTTGTTCTCACACAAGCTCAAGGAAGAAAGTTAAACTTAGAATAGTCAAATGGAAGATGTTATTAAGGATGGCTCCAAGGAAAAGTGAGGAAACTGGAATGGACTTTACTAAAAGTTTATGTGAAGGACGATTAAACAGTGACATCTATAATTCAGTTTATGGTTAGTCCCTGGTCCCAGATACTTTAACTTAAATAGTTTTAAATGCTACTCATGAGCTTCCTTTTTATTCAACTGTTCCATAATAGGCCATCATTTAAACCAAAAATGCTCCTGTGAGATGACAGAGGGAGGTACAGGAAAGGTGAACCTATCTTGGGCATGGTGAAACCATCACGTGTGAGGCTGTGGGAAGTGACTCTGGTAGTCACACTGGTATGATATTCAAAAGAACTTGCTAGTTTATAGGTGAATGTTGACAATACTAGCCTTTAGTTTGCCGTTATCAGTGCTAACTACTTGATAGTTGTGACCGAATAGTTGAGTGGCTTCAAGGAATACAAACAGGAGTAAACAGACAACATAAGTGAGGATGTTTATAAATGTACCAAAGGTTAAACTAAATAGACTAATGCTCAGAAACTATTGGAGTAACTTTACAAGATTTAAGGAAGAGATATGTCCCCTAAAACAAACGGTATCAAGGAGCCTATTTCAAACAAGGATACACTTCAAGCCTTGAAATATGTTCTCATCTGTTGACACTGAGACCAAGCTTCCTCCTAGAAATGCTTTCAAGTGAGCGGTGCCTGGGGGCTCAGTCATTTAAGCAACTGACTGTTGATTTCACCTCACATCATGATCTCACAGTTGTGAGATTTTGCCCTGCACGGGGCTCTACAGTGACAGTGCAGAGCCTGCTTGAGATCTCTCCCTCTCTCTCTGCCCCTCCCTCTCTCGTTCGTGTGCGCACATGCTCTTTCTCTCAAAAAATAAAGAAACATTAAAAAAAAAAAAGAAATGCTTTCACGTGAAGCACCTTTCACCTGGATACCCAGGGTAGCACTCAGACCTTGCACTCAGACCTTGGCCCTGCTCAAGGCTTTTTTGCTGCCCCTCTGCTTTTGTGCTCTTTTGGGTGACCTGGGCGAGTTACTTAAAACTTCTCGTACTCAACTTTTGCTATCTATAATGTAGGAATAGTAATACCTGCTTTAATTTATACACAGTGATCTTCTAAAAACATTTAAATACAAAAAATCATGCTTTACATAATTGCAAAATTAATTCTGTACCTGGTCAATGCTGGACACAGAGTACTTGCTTAATAATTGTTTATTAGGTTAGTTATAATATCCATATAACTTGGTAATCATATTCATGAATTTCCACTGTCAAATTTAAAAAGTTTTTATTTATATATACAAAACTAAATATGTGTATATATTGAAATATTTTTAATTTATGTATTATATAGATTTATAAAATACATACTTATAAAAAATTTACGTTAGACTAAAAATCTCTACCACTAATAATAAACCTCTTTGTGGTTTGCCTTAAGATTTTAGGTAAAGATAACATAAGGGCACCTGGGTGGCTTAGTGGATTAAGCATCAGACTCTTGATTTCCGCTCAGGTCATGACCTCACAGTAGTGAGATTGGGATCTGTTTGGAACTCTGCTCTAGGCATGGAGCCTGCTTAGGATTCTAGGATTCTAGGATTCTAGGATTCTCTCTCTCTCTCTCTCTCCCCCCCCCCCCTCTCTCTCTCTCTCTCTCTCCTTCTGCCCCTCCCCCACTCGCATGCATGCGTGTGTGTGTGTGTGCGCTCTCTCTCTCTCTCTCTCAAAAAAAAGACAATGATTAGCAAAACATGAGTACTGTTTTCTTATTTCTTTTAGTTTTAATTCTTATGATTTTTAGTAGTGTATGTATTTTTTAATAGTGCATGGATTTAATTTATAAATAAATACTACCTATATTGGAGTGTGCTCAAAACACTGTTTCTAATAAATGTGGAAATGACTGACACACAGGACAGAAAATCTAAACATTTAAGCTTGACCTCCAAGATTTGCCTGACTTTTCCTATAGTCTAGATTCTCATTCCTTTATAAGGAAATCTATACATGTGTGATTGATCTGTGTACATCATATCCTCACTCAATGAATCATTACTGATGCAAATCTCAGGGCCTTTGCTCTTACTGTTCCCATATTTTTTTTTTCATCATCCTCCCCTACTTTAGGCATATCTACTAATCCTTAGCCTTAGTAACATTTCCTCTACGAAGCTATTTCTGATCCTGTCAACCTCCCACCAGGAAGAACTTGCTGTCTCGGTTGTCACTTGGATATACTCCCTCTAGTTAGACATAAGATAGCACTGGTACTATCTTAGTATCTTAAAGTACTATGACACTGGTAGTATCTTAAAGTACTAAGATAGTGGTAGTATCTTAAAGTACTAATACTTTATTGCCTTTTTTTGTCAGTCTTTCCATAGCAAAGAATAGGTCCTTGAGATTAGGGTCTTTGGTGTTTTTTTTTTGTTTGTTTTTTTATATATTTCAGCACCCAGAATGTCGATGCCTTATGCTCTGATGAAGATAATGAAACAAATGCATAGTTAATTAATTAATACATAAACTAACAGCAATATAGAAGTAGTTTTCTGATTCTTAACATTGTACTCTAGCTGCTATATCCATCAGGGTCAGCAGAAAACAGCAAAGTCACATGGGTTAATGACAAGAGTTTAATAAAAGGATTATTAACCTAAGTGTGGGTAGTGTTCAGAGAAATAACCAAAAGATGGTGAAGCACCCTGAGACTGATAAGTATGGGAAGATTGTCATGCCAAGGTGATAAAGGGACCAAGGGAAAAAAAATTACCAAAACCTGAAATGGACCTAGAGCTGTAGGACAAAGCTGTTGGCAAGGGGCTATAGCTTTTTTTGAGAACTCAGCCACTGTTGGCCCAAAAAGACAGGAATATATACTCAATTCCTCTCTTACCACCTTCTTATATACTGCTGCTGTCTCCTACGGATAGGATCTGACCAGAAAGAAGAGAACTAGGAAGCCTTATTAAGATACTGCTCGGGGGTGCCTCGGTGGCTCAGTCGGTTAACTGTCTGACTTTGGCTCAGGTCATGATCTCATGGTTCGTGGGTTCGAGCCCCGCATCAGGCTCTGTGCTGACAGCTCAGAGCCTGGAGCCTGTTTCAGATTCTGTGTCTCCTTCTCTCTCTGCCCCTCCCCCACTCACACGCTGTCTCCCTCTGTCTCAAAAATAAATAAACATTGAAAAAAAAATTTTAAAAAAAGATACTGCTCGGAGATCAGCTTCCAGCTATTTAAGCAGCATCCAGAAGGGTGGATAGTAAATACATATTGCCCAGTCAGCACTACATTTTGAGACAAGTAAGCCATGTACTTCTGTTATCTATATACCATCTACAAGAGAATGTGGGCATATTGACTCTATTTCTTCAGCCAGCTGTGGGCAGCAGGCAGCTGAGGCAAGCTCTTGAAAAATAATGGTGAGCATATGGCAGGCAAATCAATACATGGAATGTTACAGAAAGTTTTTAAATCTGAAAGCCTGCTATTTATGCATGAGAAGTAGTAATTTTATAAATGGATTCTGAATAACCTAAAAGTAGTCAGTATTACTTTAAACAGTGGGCAATTTTACTCCCTTCTTTTTGGGAAGGTTAGAATTAGATTTTCAAGTTCACTGATTCACAAAGTCATCCTGCAGGAATGGGCCCTCAGGAACTCAGCAGCACATCCGCTAAGTAAAAACCGTGCAGTTACTTTCAAGATTGAGCGTTGTCTTGGTCCACACACACTATGTATAAATTCATTCTGATGTTTCACTACGAATTGATTTCTACAACATGTCAAAATTAATTAGCTTTCTGCCAAGGAAGATACATGGGATTTTAGATCTGTAATTTCAGGTACAGTTTTTGTTCAGAGTTCACAGGAATCACAAGACTTGGGTGGCTTTCAGATTTTTTTTCAGCTCTCTCCCACCCGCCCTCATTGTTGACTCCTTTCACACATATTTATACATGAAAAAGCTGAATCCCAGAGAGTTTAAATTATTTGCTCAACATTGTGTGGCCATGGATATACAGGTTTCTCTATTTTTATTATTTCTCCCTACCTATTACTTAAAATTCTCTTATCGATTCAACCAGTTGTTTTGTTTTGTTGGTATTGCGAAGCCAGTAACTTCATATTCAACTTTTCCGTCACTATTTTCAACAGCAATCCTTAAAGAGAAGGATGGAGTAGTTAACAACTAGTATTGGAAGGTAAAACTGGAGTTAGGCACAAAATGACTGTGTTGCGAAGAAATACAGTTTTATCTTAACAAATATAATTTTGAAGATGAAAGGGTATGTCAGGAAAGTATGAGTTCAGAACAAAATTTCACAAAGCCACATATTATTCATTGCTGTCTGAAATACTAAGACTGACTTCATCTAAAGACTAAAAGGAAAAATATAATTGATAACAAAATGATAGAAAAATACTCTAATGTGTCAATTTTTCCATGGATACTAGATTATTCTTGTCAGCTTTAGTCAGTTTTTTAGACTTTATTTTTTTTGAGTGTTAGATTTACAACAAAATTAAGAAAAAGGCATAGAGATTTTCCGTATTCTATCTCCACACATGCACAGCTTCCCTCACTTCACAACACTCATGAGAATGGTGTATTTTTTACAAAGGATGAAGCTACACTGACATACCATAATCATTCAAAATCCATGCTTTACATCATAGTTAACTCTTGTGTTGTACATTCCACTGGTTTGCCCAAATATACAATGGCATATACCTGTCATTATAACGTCATAGAGACTATTTTTATTCCCCTAAAAGTTATGTACTTCCCCTATTCATTTCTCTTTCCTACCTAATACCTGGCAACACTATGTAGATATTGTATGGATGTAAGTTTTCAGTTCCTTTGGGTAAATTTCAAGGAGTGTGATTGCTAGATCATATGGAAGGGTGTTTAGTTTTGTAAAAAACCTCCAAACCGTCTTCCACAGTGGATGTACCATGTTGCATTCCCACCAGCAGCGACTGGAATTCTTGTTGCTTTATAGATCCTCACCAGCATTTGGTATTTCCAGTGTTCTGGATTTTGGCTATTCTAACAGGTGTGTTGCAGTATCTCATTGCTTTAATTTGCATTTCTCTGATGACCTATACTGTAGAGCATCATTTCATACACTCATCTGCCAAGTGAATTTCTTTTTTGGTGACGTTATGGTCTTTGGTCCATTTTTTAATCAGGATGTTTTCTTATTCCGTTTTAAGAGTTCTTTGTATATTTTGGATAAATCCTTTTATCAGATGAGTCATTTGCAAATATTTTCTCTTTGTGTCTTGTCCTTCTCGACAATGACTTTTGCAGAGCAGAAGCATTTAATTTTAATGAAGGTCTATTTACCAATTATTTCTTTCATAGATCATCTCTCGTGTTATATCTAAAACAGTATCACCACGCCCAAGGTCATCTAGGTTTTTTCTTATGTTACCTTCTAGACGTTTTATAATAATTTTGCCTTTTGCACTTAGATCTATGATCCATTTTGAATTATTTTTTTTGTGGAAGGTATAGGGGCTGTGTCTAGGATTTTTTTTTTTTTTGGCATATATTCATATGTTCCAGCACCATATGATGAAGAGACTGACCTTGCTCCAGTGTACTGCCTCTGCTCCTTTGACAAAGATTAGCTGACTATATTTATAAGACCTAGTTATTTTTTGCCCTTATGTATTTGTACCTAAAATAAATGTCTGCTTTACTGGGTTATCTAGAAACTGCATAGATCTCATTTTGTTTTTTGGTTTTTTTGGGTTCTTTTGCTTTTTGTTTTTGTTTTTTTGGCTTAGCCACGAGAAATCTGTTTTAGATCCCAAATCTGTCTTATTCCCTCAGGAATTTACCAAACGGAATTTCCCATACTTCCTGGCAACACTTCCAGTGGATTTATAATTATAATTAACTGCCTTTGCCAGACAATACAACAAAATAAGGCATGTTCAAAGATACTTGCTACTTCCACTAGATGTTTCTCATATTACTTAGAGCAGATTTTATACTCCTTCCTGAAACATGTTATATCTTTGATACACAGATTCAGGTCTTTATTTCAGGAAGAGGCTATCTGCGCCAGCTAAACTCTCCAAAGGTGAGGGTGGCTCATAGCAAAGCCTAAATATCAGGGTATGCTTGCTATAATCTTGAGATGTGCGCCTTCACTACTCACTTTCTCCACTTCACCATTGACAGCTTCTCTTAGCCGGGAGACCGGGCAAGTAACATTCAGGCTGAAATGTTCCTCCAGCTACATGTCTGTGATTCTGTGGTAAAGAATCAGCTCTTAAGGGAACCTCCTTCATATTCTCAGTTGCCTGTCTGTGCTGTCCTCCCACCCATCCCCAACTGAGAGAATCAATGAAAGGATTCTTGAATGAGCCTTTTGGGATTGTATCCTAATCGCTTTACAGGAATCTCTTTCAGGCCTCAGGTCTTAAATTCCTTTCCATTTTCTTTCTTTTTTCCTTTCTTTCCTTCCTTCCTCTCCCTCCCCCTCTTTCTTTTCCTCCCTCCCTCCCTTTCTCCTTTCCTCTCTCCCTCTCTCCCCTCTCTTCTTTCTTTTCTTTTCTTTTCTTTTCTTTTCTTTTCTTTTCCTTCCTTCCTTTTTCTTTCTTTCTTTCTTTCTTTCTTTCTTTCTTTCTTTCTTTCTTTCTTTCTTTCTTTCTCTTTCTTTCTTTCTTTCTTTCTTTTTCTTTCTTTCTTTCTTTCTTTCTTTCTTTCTTTCTTTCTTTCTTTCTTTCTTTCTTTCTTTCTTTCTTTCTTCCTTCCTTCCTTCCTTCCTTCCTTCCTTCCTTCCTTCCTTCCTTCCTTCCTTCCTTTCTTTCTTTCTTTCTTTCTTTCTTTCTTTCTTTCTTTCTTTCTTTCTTTCTTTCTTTCTTTCTTTCTCCTATATATAGAAGTGCTTATTTCTTTTAATGGTGTTTCTGGTTGATTTAAAGGCAGGGGAGTGGAATAAAACTGCCTTTACTCCCTCATTTTTATTTACAAATCAATTATTGCAATGGACTGAATGTGTGTGTCCACCAAAATTCATATTTTAAAATCTTAACCCCTAATGTGATAGTATTAGGAGCTAATCAGGTCACAAGGTGGAGACCTCGTGAATGACATTAGTACTCTCAAAAAGGGACCCCAGAGTGCTCTCTCCTTTTCTGTGCCCATGTGAGGATACAATGAAAAAGCCAGAGATCTACAACCTGGAATAGAGCTTTTACTAGATAGTGAATCTATCTGTTGGTGCCTTGATCTTGGATTTCTTAGCCTTCAGGACAATGAAAAATAAATTTCTGTTCTTTATAAGTCACCTAGCCAATGCTACTTTGTTATAACAACCGTGACTGAGATAATCTACCTCTCTTAGTAGTAACTACATATTCCATACATGGAAGCACCTTGATTTAACTAGTCCTTTTCCTGGTGGAATTTAGATTGTTTTGCTATGATAAATCATGCTACAGTGAGAGTTGTACATCTATTTAGAAGAATATCATACAGAATCACTGACAAAGGTAGTGTCCTTTTTAAATTTTGATACATACTGCAAAAGTATTTTTCAAAAAGGTTGCACCAATTTTTGTCCCCACCAAGAATATGTCTAATTTCCCCAATTCCTTAATGTTAAATATGATTATTAATAAAATATCAAGTCTCAGACTTCTATCCTTAAAAAGACTTGCTAGCAGGGTTGGCCCTTGGTAGGTATATGGAAACTTAACTGGTAAACAGTTCTTTACACTGCTAAAAAATTTTTTCTGTAAATGAGAAAATTGTGATAAATGACAAAGTTGTTCACTATGCTTACTTTGTTCAAATAAACAATGTGCTTTATGGAAAACATTTGACTTTCCTATATGCTAGGCAGAGGGTGCCTACATGATCCAATTAAAATTTGGGACACTGAATCTCTAATAAACTTCCCTAGCAGATAATGCCTTACACAATTTTGCTGCAACTCTTTGCTGGAGGAATTAGTGTAGGCTGTTAATTTCCATAAGGAGAAGACTCTGGAAGCTCAACATTTCCAATAGAACTTTACAGAGTGTTTCCTCCAGACTTCTCCCCATGCCCGTTTTTCTTTATGATTTGTTTGTATCCTTTCACTGTGATGAATCTCAGACATAAATTTAACTATATGCTGAATCCTGTGAGTCCTTCTAGTGAATTACCAAAATAAGAGGCTGTCTTATTTTGTCAGTGATCCCTGACATACTATGGAACATTTTATTTACTAATCTGAGAGGTGAAAATGGGATTTAATTTTTTTAATTTCTTAATGATGACTGAGGTTTAGCATATTTTCTGTGCCCTGATCCTGTCCTTTGCTGATTTTAATTTTTAGAACAGTTACAGGTTCACAGCAAAATTGAGTGCAAAGTACTCTTAAGTACTCTTAAGTGCAAAGTAAGAATAAACCCCCTGCCCTCATACATGGATAGCCTCCCCCATTATCAACGTCACTCACTAGAATGGAGCTTACATTAATACATCATAATCACTCAAAGTCCATAGTTTACACTGCAGTTAACCTTTGGTGTTCTACATTTTATGGGTTTGGGCAAAAGTATAATGGCATATATCTATCATACAGAATAGTTTCATTGCCCTAAAAATCCTTTGTGCTCCCTCTGTTCATCTCTCCCTCTCACTTAACCCTGAAAACACGGCTGCTCTTTTCATGGTCTCCACAGTTTTGCCTTTTCCATAATGTCACATAGTTGGATTCACACGGAATATAGCCTTTTCTTTCATTTGGTAATTATGCATTTAGTTTCTTCCATGTCTCTTCATGGATGCATAGTTCCTTTCTTTTTAACACTGAATAATATTCCATTGTCTGAATGTGTTACAGCTTTTTTATCCATTCATCTACTCAAGGACATCTTGGTTGCCTTCATGTTTTGGCAACTGTGAATAAAGTTGTTAAACATCTCTCTGTAGATTTCTGTGTGGATATAAGTTTTCCATTCCTTTGGGTAAATACCAATGAGCACAATTGCTAGATCATATGGTAAAGAGTATGTTTAGTGTTATAAGAAACTGGCAGGCTGTCTTGCAAAATGACTGTAACCATTTTGCATTCCTACCAGCAATGGTCACATTTTCACCAGCACCTGGTGTTGCCAGTGTTCTGGATTTTGGGCATTTTAAGTGTGAAGTAGTATTTCTGTGTTGTTTTAATGTGTATTTCCTTGATCTACTATGATATATCTTTTCATATGCTTCTTTTCCATTTGTGTATCTTCTTTGGTGAGGTGGGAAGGTCTATGGCCTATTTTTGAATCAGGTTATTTGTTTTCTTATTGTTGAGTTTTAAGAGTTCTTTGTATGTTCTTGATAACAGTCCTTTATCAGCAAAGCCTTCCAAAAATATTTTCTACCAGTCTGTAACTTGTCTTTTCAGTCTCTTAATTTTCAGCTCATTTTCAATTAGGTTTTGACCCTTTTCTTAATGAGTTCTTTAAGTATTAAGAAAATTAGTTCTTTGCCAAGTAAATGTTCAAATATATTTTCTCAGTTTGCTACCTGGGTTTTAACTTCATTAATATTTCCTTGAGCAAAATTTTCTCTTTTTTAAAAATCTAATTGAATATTTCCTTGCATGATCTCTGCATTCTGTGACTTAAATAACCTCCTTTTACTTTAAAATTTTTACCCTTTCTCTAGCATTATAAAGAAAAAATTTTAAGTACTGAAAATACCTGGGCTTTGTTTTGGTATAATAAGTATCAAAGGCATATAATTATTCTTCTTTTTCTTTTTAATTCTTCTTATTCATTTACATGGTTAAGCACCTGCCCCCCAAACAAAACAAACTAATTAATTTCCCACCATAGGCAATGTTTTATAGGGTTTTGGAGATCTTCTTCCTAGAGCCTTTTCTGTTTGATCTGACTATTCAGGCACTTACATAAATTTGTTGTTATTATTTTCATAGAATAAAATACATGTAACTATTTGGGGACATTAGTTTTTTCTCTCTACTTTTATTTTTTAAAAATTTTCTTGGCCTGTCTTATAATCCTTATTTTTCCCTTATAAGTTTTAAAGTAAAAATGTGGGGACCATTGGTATATTTAGTAAGTGTTCTGGATAGGCACACATCTTTTTTATGTTTCCAAGTCTGGTGTTCTGTGTAGAACTTTTACAGTTAGGTTTAGCCACAGATTTATTTTTGTCTTTTTAATTATTGTAAGTGGAATATTTTAATCTTTTGTTTCCATCATCATGTTTAATAGTTATGTGTATTTAGGAAATATATTGATTGTTTTTATATTATTTTTGTGTCAATCAACCCCCCCAAAAAAAAGTTACTTTATTTTTATATTTTCAATGGATTCTCTTGAGTTTTTTGGGGCACATTCATAATCTCTGGAGGGAAAAAATCTTAATGTTTCCATCTGCTTTCCAATTTTTACTTCTTTCTCTTTTCAACTACATTAACTAGTACTTACAGATTAACGTTAACTAAGACTGGAGTTAATGTGCTATCCTTTCTTGTTTTTTACTACAACAGAAATACTTCTAGTGTTTCGGAATTTGAGTATTATGCTGGCTAAGAGTCTGATATCTCTTTTTCTTTATTCTATACCAGTTCTTCCATGAGGATGTTATTTCAACCTCTTCTAGAAGAATTATTACCCATGTGCAATTTCAATCTATGGATTAAATTCAGGAATGTCTTCTATGATATCGTTGTGGTTTTTTTCCTGTTATATTTGGTGTTTGGTTTTTGTTGTTTCCTATTCTAATTCTTCTCGTGGTCCTACCTTCAGGAACACCAGAGTTTCATATAGGGATCTCCCTTGCTTGTTTCCATAACCATCATTTTTTAAAATTACAGTTCAGTTATATGGTCTTAAACTGTTCTATCCCTGCCTCTTCTTCACAAGATATTTTTCCATTTTTAGTTCTAATGTTAATTCTACTTCTTCTTGTTTTCCAATTCCCCTCCATTTGAGTTCTGCCAAATGATTCATTCAATTTATGAGTTAAGCTTATTCAATATTCTTAACTCTTCTTTCTGTTTTTGGTTTGGAAACATCATATTTCCTTTACTATTTTTAGTTTCTTGGAGAAAAGTTTGCCCTTATTTTCGTATCAACTCTAGGCTTGGGGCAGTACTATACTTAAGCTTGGCTGAAACTCACTAACTAGTTCATAGGGAAGCTCCTTGTGTCCTGGTATGTGTGTAATGATTTATTTATTTTTTTCAATACATGAAGTTTATTGTCAAATTGGTTTCCATACAACACCCAGTGCTCAGCCCAAAAGGTGCCCTCCTCAATACCCATCACCCACCCTACCCTCCTTCCCACCCCCCATCAACCCTCAGTTTGTTCTCAGTTTTTAACAGTCTCTTATGCTTTGGCTCTCTCCCACTCTAACCTCTTTTTTTTTTCCTTCCCCTTCCCCATGGGTTTCTGTTAAGGTTCTCAGGATCCACATAAGAGTGAAAACATAAGGCACCTGTCTTTCTCTGTATGCCTTATTTCACTTAGCATCACACTCTCCAGTTCCATCCACGTTGCTACAAAAGGCCATATTTCATTCTTTCTCATTGCCATGTAGTATTCCATTGTGTATATAAACCACAATTTCTTTATCCATTCATCAGTTGATGGACATTTAGGCTCTTTCCATAATTTGGCTATTGTTGAGAGTGCTGCTATAAACATTGGGGTACAAGTGCCCCTATGTATCAGTACTCCTGTATCCCTTGGGTAAATTCCTAGCAGTGCTATTGCTGGGTCATAGGGTAGGTCTATTTTTAATTTTCTGAGGAACCTCCACACTGCTTTCCAGAGTGGCTGCACCAGTTTGCATTCCCACCAACAGTGCAAGAGGGTTCCCGTTTCTCCACATCCTCTCCAGCATCTATAGTCTCCTGATTTGTTCATTTTGGCCACTCTGACTGGCGTGAGGTGATATCTGAGTGTGGTTTTGATTTGTATTTCCCTGATGAGGAGCGACGTTGGAACATCTTTTCATGTGCCTGTTGGCCATCCGGATGTCTTCTTTAGAGAAGTGTCTATTCATGTTTTCTGCCCATTTCTTCACTGGGTTATTTGTTTTCCGGGTGTGGAGTTTGGTGAGCTCTTTATAGATTTTGGATACTAGCCCTTTGTCCGATATGTCATTTGCAAATATCTTTTCCCATTCCGTTGATTGCCTTTTAGTTTTGTTGGTTGTTTCCTTTGCTGTACAGAAGCTTTTTATCTTCATAAGGTCCCAGTAGTTCATTTTTGCTTTTAATTCCCTTGCCTTTGGGGATGTGTCAAGTAAGAAATTGCTACGGCTGAGGTCAGAGAGGTCTTTTCCTGCTTTCTCCTCTAGGGTTTTGATGGTTTCCTGTCTCACATTCAGGTCCTTTATCCATTTTGACTTTATTTTTGTGAATGGTGTGAGAAAGTGGTCTAGTTTCAACCTTCTGCATGTTGCTGTCCAGTTCTCCCAGCACCGTTTGTTAAAGACACTCTTTTTTCCATTGGATGTTCTTTCCTGCTTTGTCAAAGATGAGTTGGCCATACGTTTGTGGGTCTAGTTCTGGGGTTTCTATTCTATTCCATTGGTCTATGTGTCTGTTTTTGTGCCAATACCATCCTGTCTTGATGATGACAGCTTTGTAGTAGAGGCTAAAGTCTGGGATTGTGATGCCTCCTGCTTTGGTCTTCTTCTTCAAAATTACTTTGGCTGTTTGGGGACTCATGTGGTTCCATATGAATTTTAGGATTGCTTGTTCTACCTTCGAGAAGAATGCTGGCTCAATTTTGATTGGGATTGCATTGAATGTGTAGATAGCTTTGGGTAGTATTGACATTTTGACAATATTTATTCTTCCAATCCATGAGCAGGGAATGTCTTTCCATTTCTTTATATCTTCTTCAATTACCTTCATAAGCTTTCTATAGTTTTCAGCATACAGATCTTTTACATCTTTGGTTAGATTTATTCCTAGGTATTTTATGCTTCTTGGTGTAATTGTGAATGGGATCAGTTTCTTTATTTGTCTTTCTGTTGCTTCATTGCTAGTGTATAAGAATGCAACTGATTTCTGTACATTGATTTTGTATCCTGCAACTTTGCAGAATTCATGTATCAGTTCTAGCAGACTTCTGGTGGGGTCTATCGGATTTTCCATGTATAATATCATGTCATCTGCAAAAAGCGAAAGCTTGACTTCATCTTTGCCAATTTGGATGCCTTTGATTTCCTTTTGTTGTCTGATGGCTGATGCCAAAACTTCCAACACTATGTTAAACAACAGCAGTAAGAGTGGGCATCCCTGTTGTGTTCCTGATCTCAGGGAAAAAGCTCTCAGTTTTTCCCCATTGAGGATGATGTGAGCTGTGGGCTTTTCATAAATGGCTTTTATGATCTTTAAGTATGTTCCTTCTATTCAGACTTTCTCAAGGGTTTTTACTAAGAAAGGGTGCTGAATTTTGCCAAAGGCCTTTTCTGCATCGATTGACAGGATCATACGGTTCTTATCTTTTCTTTTATTAATGTGATGTGTCACGTTGATTGATTTGCGAATGTTGAACCAGCCCTGCATCCCAGGAATGAATTCCACTTGATCATGGTGAATAATTATTTTTATATGCTGTTGAATTCGATTTGCTAGTGTCTTAGTGAGAATTTTTGCATCCATATTCATCAGGGATATTGGCCTGTAGTTCCCTTTTTTTACTGGGTCTCTGTCTGGTTTAGGAATCAAAGTAATACTGGCTTCATAGAATGAGTCTGGAAGTTTTCCTTCCCTTTTTATTACTTGGAATAGCTTGAGAAGGATAGGTGCTATCTCTGCTTTAAACGTCTGGTAGAACTCCCCTGGGAAGCCATCTGGTCCTGGACTCTTATTTGTTGGGAGATTTTTGATAACCGAATCAATTTCTTCGCTGGTTATGGGTCTGTTCAAGCTTTCTATTTCCTCTTGATTGAGCTTTGGAAGCATGTGGGTGTTTAGGAATTTGTCCATTTCTTCCAGGTTGCCCAATTTGTTGGCATATAATTTTTCATAGTATTCCCTGATAATTGCTTGTATCTCTGAGGGATTGGTTGTAATAATTCCATTTTCATTCATGATTTTATCTATTTGGGTTATCTCCCTTTTCTTGTTGAGAAGCCTGGCTAGAGGTTTGTCAATTTTGTTTATTTTTTCAAAAAACCAACTCTTGGTTTCGTTGATCTGCTCTACAGTTTTTTTAGATTCTATATTGTTTATTTCTGCTCTGATCTTTATTATTTCTCTTCTTCTGCTGGGTTTAGGCTGTCTTTGCTGTTCTGCTTCTATTTCCTTTAGGTGTGCTGTTAGATGTTGTATTTGGGATTTTTCTTGTTTCTTGAGATAGGCATGGATTGCAATGTATTTTCCTCTCAGGACCGCCTTTGCTGCGTCCCAAAGGGTTTGGATTATTGTACTTTCATTTTCGTTTATTTCCATATATTTTTTAATTTCTTCTCTAATTGCCTGGGTGACCCACTCATTCATTAGTAGGGTGTTCTTTAACCTCCATGCTTTTGGAGGTTTTCCAGACATTTTCCTGTGGTTGATTTCAAGCTTCATAGCATTGTGGTCTGAAAGTATGCATGGTATAATTTCAATTCTTTCTATACTTATGAAGGGCTGTTTTGTGACCCAGTATATGATCCATCTTGGAGAATGTTCCATGTGCACTCGAGAAGAAAGTATATTCTGTTGCTTTGGGATGCAGAGTTCTAAATATATCTGTCAAGTCCATTTGGTCCAATGTATCATTCAGGGCCCTTGTTTCTTTATTGACTGTGTGTCTAGATGATCTATCCATTTCTGTAAGTGGAGTGTTAAAGTCCCCTGCAATTACCACATTCTTATCAATAAGGTTGCTTATGTTTGTAAGTAATTGTTTTATATATTTGAGGGCTCCGGTATTCGGCGCATAGACATTTATAATTGTTAGCTCTTCCTGATGGATAGACCCTGTAATTATTATATAATGCCCTTCTTCATCTCTTGTTACAGCCTTTAATTTAAAGTCTAGTTTGTCTGATATAAGTATGGCTACTCCAGCTTTCTTTTGGCTTCCAGTAGCATGATAAATAGTTCTCCATCCCCTCACTCTCAATCTGAAGGTGTCCTCTGATCTAAAATGAGTCTCTTGTAGACAGCAAATAGATGGGTCTTGTTTTTTGATCCATTCTGATACCCTATGTCTTTTGGTTGGAGCATTTAATCCATTTACATTCAGTGTTATTATAGAAAGATACGGGTTTAGAGTCATCGTGATGTCTGTATGTTTTATGCTTGTAGTGATGTCTCTGGTACTTTGTCTCACAGAATCCCCCTTAGGATCTCTTGTAGGGCTGGTTTAGTGGTGACAAATTCCTTCAGTTTTTGTTTGTTTGGGAAGACCTTTTTCTCTCCTTCTATTCTAAATGACAGACTTGCTGGATAAAGGATTCTCGGCTGCATATTTTTTCTGTTTAGCACACTGAAGATATTGTGCCAAGCCTTTCTGGCCTGCCAAGTTTCAAAAGAGAGATCAGTCACAAGTCTTATAGGTCTCCCTTTATATGTGAGGGCACGTTTATCCCTTGCTGCTTTCAGAATTTTCTCTTTATCCTTGTATTTTGCCAGTTTCACTATGATATGTCGTGCAGAAGATCGATTCAAGTTACGTCTGAAGGGAGTTCTCTGTGCCTCTTGGATTTCAATGCCTTTTTCCTTCCCCGGTTCAGGGAAGTTCTCAACTATTATTTCTTCAAGTATCCCTTCAGCACCTTTCCCTCTCTCTTCCTCCTCTGGGATACCAATTATGTGTATGTTATTTCTTTTTAGTGTATCACTTAGTTCTCTAATTTTCCCCTCATACTCCTGGATTTTTTTTATCTTTCTCTCAGCTTCCTCTTTTTCCATAACTTTATCTTCTAGTTCACCTATTCTCTCCTCTGCCTCTTCAATCCGAGCTGTCGTCGTTTCCATTTTGTTTTGCATTTCGTTTAAAGCGTTTTTCAGCTCCTCGTGACTGTTCCTTAGTCCCTTGATCTCTGTAGCGAGAGATTCTCTGCTGTCCTCTATACTGTTTTCAAGCCCAGCGATTAATTTTATGACTATTATTCTAAATTCACTTTCTGTTATATTATTTAAATCCTTTTTGATCAGTTCATTAGCTGTTGTTATTTCCTGGAGATTCTTCTGAGGGGAGTTCTTCCGTTTGGCCATTTTGGATAGTCCCTGGAGTGGTGCGGACCTGCAGGGCACTTCCCCTGTGCTGTGGTGTATAACTGGAGTTGGTGGGCGGGGCCGCAGTTCGACCTGATGTCTGCCCCCAGCCCACCGCTGGGGCCACAGTCAGACTGGTGTGTGCCTTCTCTTCCCCTCTCCTAGGGGCGGGATTCACTGTGGGGTGGCGTGGCCCGTCTGGGCTACTTGCACACTGCCAGGCTTGTGGTGCTGGGGATCTGGCGTATTAGCTGGGGTAGGTAGGCAAGGTGCACGGGGGCAGGAGGGGCAGGCTTAGCTCGCTTCTCCTTAGGTGATCCACTTCAGGAGGGGCCCTGTGGCAGCGGGAGGGAGTCAGATCCGCTGCCGGAAGTTTGGCTCCGCAGAAGCACAGAGTTGGGTGTTTGCACAGAGGAGCGAGCAAGTTCCCTGGCAGGAACTGGTTCTCTTTGGGATTTTGGCTGGGGGATGGGCGGGGGAGATGGCGCTGGCGAGCGCCTTTGTTCCCCGCCAAGCTGAGCTCTGCCGTCCGGGGGCTCAGCAGCTCTCCCTCCCTTTGTCCTCCAGCCTTCCCGCTTTCTGAGCAGAGCTGTTAACTTATGACCTCCCAGACGCTAAGTCGCAGTCGCGCTTGCTGTCGGAACACACTCCATCTGGCCCCTCGGCTTTTGCCAGCCAGACTCAGGGGCTCTGCTTGGCCGGCAGGCCACCCCTCTGCCCCGGCTCCCTCCCTCCAGTCCATGGAGCGCACACCGCCTCGCTGCCCTTCCTACCCTCTTCCGTGGGCCTCTCGTCTGCGCTTGGCTCCGGAGTCTCCGTTCTGCTAATCCTCTGGCAGTTTTCTGGGTTATTTAGGCAGGTGTAGGTGGAATCTAAGTGATCAGCAGGACGCGCAGTGAGCCCAGCGTCCTCCTATGCCGCCATCTTCCAACCTCCGACTCTGTGTGTAGTGATTTAGAATTCTTGTCCACTGGCCACCAACCTTTAGTCCATCAGTCCATCAAACTGGTAGTCCTTTCTTGGCAGTAATGGCATAGTGAGCTTCTTATTCAGTCTTGCCTATTATGCCATTCTGTTTTCAAACAAACTCAAAGATGTTCCAGCAGCCCTTTCTCTTAACTCAGACCATGCCCTACTGATGAGGTGTCATTAGCTTAGCCGTCACAAAGTTCAGGCTACTCAGAAATTTTGAGTGTTCACAGAAGGTGCAAAGACAGAACACCCTTCTAAGTGTCTTCCTTCAGTTAGTTAATTTTATCACATTCTCTAAATCTCTAAATCATTTGTGACTTGAGACTATGACTGTTTCCTAATGTCATGAAAGAATAGACTTTCATTTGTATTTTTCATTCTTATTGATATCAGTCTGTTTGAAAGCAAAAAGTAGGGCAGATCTATCATCTTCAACTTGCAAGTTCTAGCAGTAATTCTAATACAATTAAGCAGAATTGTTGGCATTGACCATTTACTCTTTATTTCATTAGCTTCAGTGATGTGGTGGAAAGTTTGAGCAAAACATAGGTCAAAATACCTGATTTTTGTCCCTTCTTCCCTGAGACTTTAACTTTCTTAATAATATATATTTATTCATATATATTCTTATATATAATTCTTAAATGCAAGAGACATTAATAACCAATTTAATGTAAAGCTTAATCTATGGCCTAATAAGTTATAACATATAGGTAATTGCCATTTTGTTGTTAGATAGGCTATTTCTAATAGAATCTAAGCATCTGACAAATGATCTACAGATTTTTAAATGTGTTTGCTTATTTCAAACAACTAAATGGGAATATGAGGCTCTATGCAATGGTAGGTACTTTCCTAATTATAGTTTTAATTGACTGGTCAACATTAAATTAAATGTCTACAGCACGTTAACTCAATGACGGCAGGAGACACCTCAAGTTGCCTTGGAGGCTCATTTAATTACTTAGTGGAGGCCAAGTAACTAACGTAACTATAATACTTCAGGAAAAGAGATCAGGAAATCACTAGGATAAGAATAGTCAGAAAAGAATAAAACAGGGATTGAACTGAAACCATGATATAGAATCAGAAGTGAACACATATACAGACACATACGTGTAAGGAGTTGTAGGAACCTGGAGGATCAAGGCAAGATATCAAGCAACCATTAACAAGACCAAGACAGACCAAGACAGGACCAATACCACGAGATGAAGAAAAGAAAGATTACTGGTGTGGCTGAGAAAAAATACAACTGTCTAAGTACAAACAGGGGAAGGACTGGACATATCCTAAAAATGGTGACCAAAGGAACACTATAGACAAACTACTGTCTAGATAAGTCAAGTGTTCATTTGTTTACTCATTTATTTAAACTATATCCTGCACTAAAAAGGCTTTAAAACCAGCTTTCAAAATCCACAGATAGCAAAATCACTAGGTAGCAATGAAGGAAGGAAAATAATGGGGGTGAGAAAAAGACGAAGCCAGCGGGTTATGGTAGTAAGCAACGTGCCTGCCGCACAGTCCTATTCATGTTCCCAGGAGCCAAAGCAAACAGGCACATGTGATCTGGTATAAGATTTCCAGGGCCACGGGGAAAGCCATTGAGCTGCTCGCCAGTAGCACATGGGTTGAGACTTCTGTGAAATTTATCTTATGTGTTTTTAATCAAGAGAACAGACTGTGTGATGGAGGAGATGACACTTTCAATGTCATTTCTACAATAAATATGATATAAAATTCTGAGTGATGCTACCATAATTTCACTCCGTTTAGTCCAAGTCATAACTGCATAAATAGTTCAGAAAAAAGCAATTATGCAAATGATCCAGATAAGACACTCCCAGATGGTCTGGCTTATCCAAGAGCAAAATTTAGAATATCCAGAGAACATCATATCCTTTAGATAATCCTCAATGAATAATCCTCAATGAATATTTTCACAACAAGTAAATCACACATGAGAAAGTCCTTCATAATACAGTCATTATTTACCCAGAGATAATTTGACAAATAATTTCTGTCTAGAACATGCAGCCAATTAATTACATGTTTTCTAAACTACTCATGATTAAATACCATCTACTTAATTTTTTCTGGTCCTTCCTTTTTTTTCCCCCTCTGGGGAGATTTATTCCATTTTATAAAATGTGAAAGAGAATTATTCTTAGGTATAGCTCCCTGGGTTGCTATTTAGATTTTGTTTATAGGGTAATTCTAAAAATGCTATGAACTTGGAGAGATTACAAGTATGCTTTTCTCTCACTAAAGTAAGTATCTGAATTCAAAATCCCAAAACTCCAGCTACTGGGTAAGTTTCTTGTTCCCCCATTGGAGGTGGAAACAGTTCTACTGACTTAGAGAAGTAGTGTCATCTCACGGAGACTAACTGATGCTATGGCTTTTGGACAGCAAAGTTTCAATTCACTCTAGTAGTACAGGGCCTAAACATGAGTAAAACAGAAATAATGTCAGGAAACCCAAAAAAGCTCAAATGCCTTAAGTAGAAAATCTTATGCTTGAGCGTAGGTCATTCTAGGTTGTATACATACGCATCTCAGGACTTAGTACAGCAGAGTCTTAAGTACCTTCTAGCCCATGGCTTGGACAGTGAGACACACACAGTTAACGGTTATAAAATGTTACCTCAAATCGGCAGCCTTCCCCGTCTTGTTAGTACACGTAACCTCTCTGGTCTGATATCCAATCTGGATGTCCCAATATTTATTCTCTTGTCGGTTCTGTCTGTTTCTGTTTCTTTTCTTCTTAATAAGTTCACGGGCTTCTGGATCCTTCACTCCTTTTCCTCGGTCCTTTTCCCGTTCTTTATTCTTCCCGCGTCTCCTTGCCTGTCTTACTTGTCTGGAGTGAGGCATTGAGCACGAGCTCCAGGGCCCCACGTGCAAGCTGTACATGGTCTCTTCATCCTCACACGGGCTGGACTGGCACACCTGAAACTCTGTCAAGTTCGGGCAGCCGGAGCCTCCAAACTGGGGTGGCGCTACCACATGCCGTGTCCGGTGCTGGAGCCCACTGCCACACGTCTTGGAGCATTCTGACCAGGCAGAAAACTCAGACACGATGCAATCTTGCTGGCAGGGGATGAGACAGGCCTGTTCCAGGAGAGGTTTGGGCTCAAAGTACTCGCAAATGATATCCTCTGCCGGAATGTCTTTCTCTTTCTGGATGCATGTTATCTCTCTCACCTGAATGCCTTCCTCCCCCTTAACGCATTCAAGGGGTTTCTCCAGGCTTTTGGAAATCACAGGCTGACAGTGATTCCAGGGTCCCAGCCTCCAGTCATACAACTCCTTGTGCCAGTCACACACTTTGAAACAGTTTTGCTGATTACTGGGTCTCTCAGCCTGTTTACAGTTTGTGTGTAACGTTGTCCAGCCTTCCACATGAGCACACCACACAGCCCGGGTTTGAATGCCTCCTGGGCCACATTCATCTCCCATGCATCGGCCCCACGGACCTGAAAATGATACAAGAGTTAACAGTGCCACTGGAAGAAAACTGTAAATTATTTCACTTTCCGGAAAGACGTGTCAAGATCTAGTACGTTAAGTCTCCCTGAAGTGTTATAAAGTAGGTCTCTGCACATGACTGCTGGAAAGTAATGATCTGCACTCAGTAGTGTTGCAAAGGGAGAAGTATGTCACAGAGTCTATATACGGTAACTTCTGGGACACGTTCATTTCGGGGCCTTTTGGGATTATTAGGATTGCTTTTCTTCATTTCCTTAATTTTAGGTGGAGGACCCTTGCTCGTAAAGGACATCAGGAATTAGTCACAGTGCAAACATTACTCCTCGCCTTGTAACTATCAAATCCACGTCAGTAACAGGCAAGGAAGGTGGCCCCTTGTGAACAACTTCAGCTCCTACAGGCTTCTCTTTTCCAGAGCAGTTAAGGATTTTGTAGAACGTGCTCTCCTCTTTCTCATTTTCTAATTCTGTGCATACTGTGACTGTAAGAGTCTAGTGGGTATATATGCGTGTAGTGGCAGAAGTGTTAACTTTCTGGTAACCAAAGCTGGGAAGTGACAAATTTTCATTTAAGCACATACTGCCTTTAAATTTACTCCCCTCTAAATTAATTTTTCTCATCTCCCCAGTGAAGGATAAAGATGGGCAAGAAAATTAAAATTTAACTAAAGAACTCTTATGACTTTCTGTATGTTAAAGGGTTTTTGGGAGTTTTAATCAATTCATTTGTTTCCTAAATAGAAACTATTGGGGATTATATAGCTGTTTTATGGAACACTTAAGTCAGTGGCTTTAGAATGAAGTATGAGCTTTTTAGCTTAGAATCCTTCTTAGCATAAACTGAAACCTTCTTATTTGCACAATTTTTTTAATTACAAAAGGAATTCCGGTGTTTTGAGAGATGTCTCAATTTGTGAAATTGAGAATTATTTTGGAATTTTAAACAAAATGATCATATATAATTTCATGATTTTCAAAATATGGTCCATGGAATTTGAGGGACTATTTGGCATAGCCTAGAGTCATCTTCAACAGGTGGTACCAGAAGGTGAGGACCAGCATAAAGGATTGGGCTCTAGGGTCCCCAGCCAAACTCCACTGCCCTTCTGCATCACTGTTGTTATAAGAAAAGCTCCGTTATTATTATTTATTTATACATATGCTGATATTATGCATAAGATTTTGTCAGATATGAGACTTCTGCTGGAAAGTGAAAACCATGAAACGAAGCCAACACATTCACTCCAATGATGAGAAAAACAGGTGACAAGAAGGGGAAGTGATTTTCCAAGTTCACATCTTGAATGAATAAAAAAAAAAATTATGCTGGATTTCAGATTCTTGTCCTGACTTATAGTTTTATGATTTAGCCTAGATCTCAGAGCTTGAGACTTAGATATTCCTATGCAAAATGATTAATCTAGAAAGAATGCAATAAGAAGAATGTGTTCATTATGTGCAAACATTTAATTTTGTTTAACTAGGAACATGTTTACAATTTGATGATGCCAACTTCATTACAAATGGAATAACGGAGTTGTAAACAGGACAGTATTTTCAGTCAATATCCTTTCTAATAATTATTGCATGAAACTATGAATTGGATATTTGGCATACCCATTTCACTACTTTATGAAGTTCACATGTAGAGTTATAAGGGACTTAAAATACATTTAGGGAAATAGTCTTAGCAGAGTGATGTCAAAACTTTATGAGCTAAGAAAGTCAGTGAGTTTGCTACAACTGTCATCATGCAATATCTGATGATATCTTAATTTTATTTTTAATTTGTCAAAGGGAATTATACGTTCATGTGTCTTGATGCTCTGAGAAATGTTCTAAATATACAGTTTGGGAATCTGAACCTTGATGCTTTTCAAAGGAACACAGGGATATGTATAAAATTTTAGATTTAATCCCATACATCTTTGGTATTTTTTCCTCTTTCCTACTGTGCTTAAACAAAACAATAATCTCTATTTCCCACTCTAAACAAAGAATATAAAGGTATATTTATGTTGGACCATCAAGTTAGGAGCAAACCATATATACACATATAAATTTCAAAGTGTGTCTTGAAATAACCCAGAGTCTAAACCCCAGAGGCAATTAAGCAAAATTCCTTGATATTTTATTGTTTTCCAATCTTTGATGTTAATTATGAGATTGGACTAATGAATCAGATTAGGACTATTAAGAAGCTAGTCTCTTTTTAAAGTTTAAATTTATATTCCACTTAGGTATACAGTGTAATATTAGTTTCAGGTATGCAATTTAGTGATTCCATACTTACAACACTCAACCATCATCACAAGTGGCACTCCTTAATCCTAATCACCTATGTAATCCATCACCACACCCTCCCCCCAACATTCCTTCTGGTAACTATTAGTTTGTTCTCTATAGTTAAGAGTGTGTTTCTTGGTTTGCCTTTATCTCTCTTTTCCCTGTGCTTGTTTGTTTCTTAAGTTTCACATATGAATTAAATCACATAGTATCTCTCTTTTTCCTACTGAGTTGCTTCACTTAGTATAATACTCTTTAGCTCCATCCACGTCATTGCAAATGGCAAGATTTTATTCTTTTATATGGCTAATATTCTATTACGTGTGTGTGTGTCACATCTTCCTTATTCACTCATCTTCCTCATTCATCCACCCATTCATCATTCATTCATTCATTCATTCATTCATGAGACATTTGGGCTCTTTCCATAATTTGGCTATTATAGATAATGCTGCTATAAACATAGGGAAGTATGTATCCCTCTGAATTAGTATTTTTGGATTCTTTGGGTAAATACTTAGTAGTACAACTGCTGGATCATAGAGTAGTTCTATTTTTAACTTCCTGAGAAACTTTCATACTCTTTTCCAAAGTAGTTGCACAGTTTGCATTCCCAACAGCAGTGCAAGAGGTTTCTCCCTTTCCCCACATCCTTGAAGTATGGTTAGAGAGAACATACCTCAACATAATAAAGGCCATATATTAAATACCCAGAGTTAATGTCATCCTCAATGTGGAAAATCTGAGAGGTATTGCTCTATGGTCAGGAAAAAGACAGTGATGCCCAATCTTACCACTGTTATTTAACATAGTACTAGAAGTCTTAACCACAGCAATCAGACATCAAAAAGAAGCAAAAGGGGAGCACCTGGGTGGCTCAGTTGGTTAAGCGCCTGACTTTGGCTCAGGTCATGATCTCACAGCTTGTGAGTTCGAGCCCCATGTCGGACTCTGTGCTGACAGCTCAGAGCCTGGAGTCTGCTTCAGATTCTATGTCTCCCTCTTCCCTGTGCCCCTCCCCTGCTTGCACTCTGTCTCTCTCTCTCTCTCACTCAAAAATAAATAAACTTAAAAAAAATTTTTTAATTAAAAAAAATAAAAGGCATCCAAATCAGCAAGGACAAAGTGAAATTTTCCCTATTTGCAAATGACATGATACTCTATATAAAAAATGCAAAAGACTCCACCAAAAAACTGCTAGAAGTGATACACAAATTCAACAGTTGTAGGATACAAAATCAACATACAAAAATCTACTGCATTTCTATAAACCAATAATGAAGCAGCAGAAAGAGAAATTAAGGAATCAATCCCGTTTACAATTGCACCAAAAACAGTAAGATACCCAGGAATCAACCTAACCCAAGAGGTGAAAGACCTGTGCTCTGAAAAATATAAAACATTGATGAAAGAAACTGAAGATGGCACAAATAATGGAAAGACATTTGATGCTCATGGATTGGGAGAACAAACTGTTAAAATGTCTCTACTACCCAAAGGAATCTACACATTTAATGCAAGCCCTGTCAAAATACCACCAGCATTTTTCACACAGCTAGAACCATCCTCAAGTTTATATGCAATTACAAAAGGATACCAAATAGCCAGAGCAATCTAGAAAAAGCAAAGCAAAGCTAGAGGTGTCAAAATTGCAGGCTTCAAGCTGTATTACAAAGCTGTAGCAATCAAAACAGTATGGTACCAGCACACACACACACACACACACACACACACACACAAACATAGATCAATGAAACAAAAAAGAAAATACAGTTATGAAACCCCATCTATATGGTCAGTTGATCTTAAACAAAGCAGGAAAGAATATCCAATGGGAAAAAGACTATCTTCAACAAACAGCATCAGGAAAACTGGACAGCAACATCGAAAGAATGAAACTGGACCACATTCTTATACCATACACAAAAATAAATTCAAAATGGATGAAAGACCTGAATGTGAGACCTGAAACCATACAAATACTAGAGGAGAACACAGGCAGTTACTTCTTTGTCATTGGCCATAGCAACTTCTTTCTAGATGTGCCTTCTGAGGCAAAGGAAACAAAAGCAAAAATAAACTATTGGGTCTACATCAAGACAAAAAGCTTATGCAGAGTGAAGGAAACAATCAACAAAACTAACATACAACCTATGGAATGGGAGAAGATATTTGCAAATGGCATATCTAATAAACAGTATCTAAAATCTATAAAAAACTTATCAAACTCAACACCCCCAAAAATAATCCAACGAAAAACTGGCAGAAGACATGAACAGACATTTTCCCAAAGAAGACATCCAGATGGCCAACAGACATGAGAAGATGCTCAACATCACTGATCATCAGGGAAATACAAATCACAACTACAGTGCAGTATCACCTCATATTTGTCAGAATAGCTAAAGTCAACAATACAAGAAGTGAGGCCTTTATCCTCAAAGTACAAACAACAACAAAAAATTCATAACAAAGTTATAAATTTGGAACTTATTTGGACTTTTAATATAGGTTTAGGTACCATTAATGGGTGCATTTTACTTGATAAAAACTAATATTTTATTACAGAAATCTTAGTATACAAAGTGTGAAATTATTTCAAGTCTGCTAGTTATTGCTGAGTAAGGAAATACACCTACCAAAACCAAAACCTCCAAAATTATGAAGCAGAACTATGTAACAGTAGATAATTATTAAGTTTTAAAAATACCCTAGAAAAGAAATGACAAAGATATTAAACTTACAAGCCAAGTTATAGCTACAACTCCAGGCTTACATCTAAATTTATTAAAAATAAAAGTGTATGATGGTTATTTTGAAAATGACTCATGGTTTATTAATACTGTATTAGATAGAGTTCCCTTTAGACATATTCTCAGAATATGTGTTTCTCACATTATGTTTAACACAATTTCAATCAATTGATTGAATAACTGTTTGCCTATTGCATTAGACTGACTCTATGACCCCTACAGTAGAGAATTTGCTGGTCTTCTGCAACATTTGGTTTGATTATGTTTTAATTTTCAGGTCTGGCTTTTGTATGAATTTCAACTGTTTTGCTCAGAAAAAAGAGAATTAAGTTTTCAGACCATAATATTCAAAGCATTTACATGACTGATGTCAATGCCAGGAGAAGGAAAGAAATCGAGTTCAAGAAAATTTCTATACTATTTCATATACAGTAAAAATGAGCAAGCAATTCTAAAGTTTAGATAACTACTAAAGGCATACATTCTAAATACAATACAACTGAATTTCTTTCCAAAATCTATTACCATAGATTCTATTAACCAGCTATTCACAGACAACACTCTTGGGTGTATTTTATTCCAAGTATATTTAAATTGAGAACCAGGAGATAGGGTATCCCCAGAAAATTCCATGGAGATCTACAAAAATACTCACTAGGTAAGGTAAAATAAAATGCATGAAGGCACCAGTGAAAGTAGAGGTGGCAATTTTACCACAGTTGAACCTGAAAAAGCTCATTTGCTTTGCAGACTTTGACTGCTGTCTTATCTTTTCACTGCACCTTGGGTATTGCATGTGTGTCCAATTAATAGACCTCTTCAAAAAAAAAAAAAACACATCTTTACCATTGTACACCCGATGAAGGACTGTCTACTTCTGTCCTCCAGTCTTAAAATAATCACACACTGAACAGAAAGGAGACCACATCTAAAACTGTTCTTGACAGCTAAGAATTGTGAACCCAATTAGCTACCATGTTGCAAGAGAAACAAATGTTTGAAAGTGCAATTGGGAAGCACAATATGCAAACTCTATTAAGCAAAATATGAAGTCCTCTCCCAAGTACAATATGAGAATGTGATATTTACCTCCTATGTGTCTGCATAAATGTTAAACTGGACCCTTATAGCTCATATTACCAGGAATGGGAAGTAGCAGTGTTGGAAAGGTGGTGTGTGTGTGTGTGTGTGTGTGTGTGTGTGTGTGTAGGGATGTTCACTTTTTAACAAGAACAGAAATACTTCCTTATTTCATTTATTGTTCTTGTTCATGATTACATAGGAGGAACTTGGAATCTAACGGAAAAAAAAAACAAAGGATAACCAGCTTTCTGCTTAAGGTCTTGGATAATATCTCTTTATGAATGGAAATGTATTCCTACATACAGATTTGTAGGATTGTGCTCGTTCAGTATCATGCAATACTTTTCTAGGATTTAGGTCAATGAATATACATAGAATACTTAGCTTGACAGATTTTATGTAAATTGAGAAATGTCACTAAAAAGAAGTTAAAGCAACTATTTACACACCCCAAATATTTATGTAATCGACAGACTCACGATACAAATATATTTACTTGTAACTGTTGCAGAATTACATTTCGCAAAAACAAATTTCAAGGAGTGCTACTTGGCTTAGTTTTCCATACAGTAGTACTTCAAATATAATTGTTAATTCACTTCCCAAAATTGTTCATAAAATAATGAATTTATTTTTATTCCTGCTAAACAGGATTTTATAACATGTTTATTCTCTTTGTGTCATTCAAAAGTCTCTATTTTAGTCCACAAAAGGTGGCCTTCTAAATTTAAAATTAGTATTTGGCCCACCATATTCAATATTGACTACTTCCAAGACTACTTATTGTATGTCAAGGGCATGAGAACAATAAAAGTTTGAGTCTATAAAAGGATACATTATTGACAGGTGGCCAGCAACTGTTCCAAAGAGCCTTATAAAAGATAAACACTATAAAAGAAGCATGAGAAAATTATGCAAACTACTTTCTGCCCTTGTTTGCCATAAAACTCTCAACTGAGCTAGTTTCTTGTTTGACTAAATGTGTTTGCATCCTTCAAATGAGAGAGTGCATTTTCCCTCCTGGATTTGGTTATGGAACAGCATGTCCTAGTTTGCCAAGATCAAGAAGTGTACAAGCAGCTTAGTAACATACTGAATTCTATGTCATAAATGCTGTGCAATATCCTATTTTCAAATCCACAATTCACAGAATTTTTAAAAATTCTATTTGTTTTTACTCAAGCAAATCAGCATATGAAAAGTAAGAAATCAAGGCTAGCAGGAAGAAAAATTCCTCACAAATCCCACGAACTAAAGGCAACTAGTCATATATTTGCTGCCATCCTATTAGGCAATTAAAATATATTTAAATAAATTTGGGATCTTGCTATAAGTTGTTTTATATTCTGCATTTTTATTTAACAGTATGTTATAAAAAGAATTCCATTTTAATAGATGTGAGGGAGGCCTCAGATACACACACACACACACACACACACACACACACACACACACACACACACAGACTGGACCCACTGGAGAGTTAATCCTGTTTGCTCTTCATAGTTGTACAATTAGACCTATACATGGTTGCATACTATGTTGTATCAATTTGCCATGATTTATCTAACATAGTCTATTTGTAGATATTTAGATCTTTTCCCCAAGTGTTTCAAACATTATAGAGAATGCTACAATGAACACCTATTGTACACAGGTCAGGTAATTCAGTCAAAGTTTTGCAAATTTTCAAGCCTTTGGTACATCTAGTATGGCAGAAGAGCTCACCAAAATGTCCCAGGTTTCCCTTCCACCAGCAATTACTGAGTATATTTTCTCCCTGATATCTACAGACTGTGATTTCTCCAGATTTGGACTTCCATTGGGGAAATCTTATGTATTTATGTAAATGAAGGACTGTCTACTTCTGTCCTCCAGTCTTAAAATAATCACACACTGAACAGAAAGGAGACCACATCTATGAGTCCTGTGGGCTCCAGAAAGCCCTCAAGCTTTTGGAGAAGTGATGTTATCCTTTCCCTTTCTCAGCATTGAAACATAATTTTGCTTATTTTGAACTCATTTGATCATTTCAAAGGATTTTTCTGTGGGTAGAAGCAAACACCTTGACTTAAATGGTCTTGAAATTGTTTCACAGATTGGTAATCCAAATGCCCGGCATACTGTGCCATTGGTTATCATACCACTTGATTTAATTATGAACATGTTGTCTGTCTAGGAGACCCCTCCGTACATATTTATGAGCACAAAACAGATAAACTTTTGATTAACTTACTGACCTAAAGTAGATGAAAATTCTTTAAAAAGTAAAACAAAAGGAGAGCTCATAGCTTCTTTGACTTGAGTTTTAATTTCATTTTAATTTAAAATATAACTCTCAAATGACAAATCAGTTTGGTGAATGAGGAGAGATCACTGTAAGTCAAGATGAGCTTCCATCTTCAATAATTAAAATGTAATAAAAAATATATAAGAATATAAAATTAAATGTACAAAATTAGAATAAGCTCTTTAAATCTGATGAGACAATGAATGATCAGTGATATGAGAGATGATTTTATAGTTGTCAAATATATTATGTCCCTATCATGCTTTTTGTCTCATAAGAAAGTTACTTAGCCTCTCTGGATCTTGGTCTCCCCCATTTGTAAAATACAGTATAAACCGTATCATTAACTTCCATTGTCTTGTAATGCTATGAGAAACAAAGACTGAGTTATCAACATTATGAGAAATATTGGAGCACCTGGCTTAGTGGGTTAAGCATCCAACTTGGGCTCAGATCATAATCTTACAGTTGTTGAGTTCAAGCCCTGCATCAGGTGTGTGCTGACAGTGTGAAGCTTGGAGCCTGCTTCAGATTCTCTCTCTCTCTCTCTCTCTCTCTCTCTCTCGGCCCCTCCCCCATTCACACTCTGTCTCTCTCTCTCTCTCAAAAATGAATATGTTAAAATTAAAAAAAATTATGAGAAATATTTATAATAAAGTTGTTTTTTTTCTCATGCAAAAAAGACTTTCATTTTTACGTGACTTAGTATTTTAAAGTCTGTATGCATCAGTGATTTCTTTAAGCTAGATTCCAATGAGGTGAATAACTGGGTGAAAGGGTATTGAGAATTTTAAAGTTTTTATTTTATTTATTTATTTATTTATTTATTTATTTTTCAACATTTTTTATTTATTTTTGGGACAGAGAGAGACAGAGCATAAACGGGGGAGGGGCAGAGAGAGAGGGAGACACAGAATCGGAAACAGGCTCCAGGCTCCGAGCCATCAGCCCAGAGCCTGACGCGGGGCTCGAACTCACAGACCGCGAGATCATGACCTGGCTGAAGTCGGACGCTTAACCGACTGCGCCACCCAGGCGCCCGAGAATTTTAAAGTTTTTAAATACACGTTGCTTAACTGAGTTTTCTTTTTTTCAACGTTTTTTTTTTTTTTTTTTTTTTTTTTTTTTTTTTTTATTTATTTTTGGGACAGAGAGAGACAGAGCATGAACGGGGGAGGGTCAGAGAGAGAGGGAGACACAGAATCGGAAACAGGCTCCAGGCTCCGAGCCATCGGCCCAGAGCCTGACGCGGGGCTCGAACTCACGGACCGCGAGATCGTGACCTGGCTGAAGTCGGACGCTTAACCGACTGCGCCACCCAGGCGCCCCTTAACTGAGTTTTCTGAGAAACTTGTGGAAATATAATCATGACACCCTAATCGGCATTGTTACTATAAATATTTTTGTTACTTTAATAAATACAAATCCGGGGCGCCTGGGTGGCTCAGTCGGTTGGGTGTCCGACTTCAGCTCAGGTCACGATCTCACGGTCCCTGAGTTCGAGCCCCGCGTCGGGCTCTGGGCTGATGGCTCAGAGCCTGGAGCCTGCTTCCGATTCCGTGTCTCCCTCTCTCTCTGCCCCTCCCCCATTCATGCTCTGTGTCTCTCTGTCTCAAAAATAAATAAACGTTAAAAAAAATTTTTTTTTAAAAATAAATACAAATGCATTAAAAAAATTTTTTTAATGTTTATTTTTGAGAGAGAGGGAGAGAGACAGAACTCAAGGAGGGGAGAGACAGAGAGAGACAGAAACACAGTCTGAAGGAGGCTCCATGGTCTGAGCTGTCAGCACAGAACCGATACAGGGCTCGAACCCACAAACCATGAGATCATGACCTGAGCTGAAGACGGAAGCTTAACTGACTGAACCACCTAGGTGCCCCCCAGTTCACTATTGTTTTAATTGAATTCTTATTAGATATGACCTTGAACATAATTATTACCTCTTCTGTGATTTGTTCAATTAGTTTATTTTCCAGTGATATCATGGCTCTTTATCTTAATACAGTTTGTTGGTGCTATTAACATTCTCTATGCCCTTTAAAAATGTAGTATGTTCTCTTTCCTACTTTTTTGGTTACGATGATTTTTATGTTTTCAATATGCAAACTTCTCACTAACACAATCTTATGCTTCTTCCATTGCTTTTAGGCTGAAAAATATCTTCAAGTACAAAGATATAAATAGACATTACTCGTTAAATTATACAAAACTTCCATTCTCTTTATAGATTCATTTAAAACATCTATATTAAACCCATCAGGATTTTATTTTGAGTATGTTTAAAGGCAAACTTTGAACATTTTATTTTCTCCATAGTTAGGTAATTTTACCAAGAATACACAAAACTATTATTTTAAGGTACTCACTAGCATCAAAACATGGAAATGAGAACGGCTTAAATACTTCATCCCTAGATTTTATTTCTGTATTTCATTTTATTGCCATACTTTGTTATTACTATATTTTATTTATTTGTACAGTATACAGTATACTTCCACATCTATAATCTCATTTGATTTTTATATCATGTTAGACATGAATAGATTATTATATTACAGAGTAGGTTTAATCTTTTAAGACTAGAGAAAAATATAAAGCCATAAATGGCCCAAATATTTCTATTGTTTCATAGGATGCAGTTAAACATCCAAAAAAAGAAAAGTTATATTAGCTATATGTGACGAATCCAGATCGAGAATTCATGTTGCCATAATGAAGAGTCCTTAACTTTTGAATAATGTCCCATTCAAGTACTGGGATGCCCAAACTAATTTCTTAAGGAAAAGTATTCTTCAAGATAATAAACTACGAAGTCAGGGTTTCCCTTGAAGCTTATAAAATTTGTTAGACCTTCAACTACAACACAACAAAATGGCGCACTAACAGCATTAATGTATATCAACATTAAAAAGACCTACTTGAGCAGTTGCACTGCCATTCTACAAAACAATATTTAACTCCACTCCCCTATTTCCCCAAAATAACAAAAAAAACCCTGATGTTTGTATGAGATTCCATTACACATGTAATTGGCAACAAAATATATATAAAATACAAATAGAAATTGTTGATCATAAAAATATGTAAACTCCATAGACTTGAAGATATGCCAATTCATTAATTTAATCTTTCCTACCTTGCTCTAGAGAATGGCTTTAAGGTAACAACATCAAATTTACTCTGAGTATATGCTGTCATTGGTTCTGTCTTATCATTGACACTAAAGCATGGCAATGAGCGTTATAGAATGATTCCTTCAAAAATGTGAAACATGTAAAAATTTCTAAGCATACCTTAGATCTTTGGTTACAATGGTCTCAAAGTCAGATACCTTTGAAGAATGTACATATTCAACAGTCTGAGCTCAATGGCTCTAAAGGAACTAAGTCAATAGGGTTTTTGGAGATATGGGATCCTATCATTTATAATTCTTACTTCATCCCAGAGAACTTTGAAATAAATAGTAAGTGAGGTCTTCATATAGCCAATCAAATTAAAAGCTTGCTGTCTTGTCTTGGATTATCCCAAAAGTAGAACTTGAGAGAAAAGCTTGTATGAAAGTAGTTTATTTCAGAAGTGATTCCACAGAGATCCCCATATAAAAGAGTTAGATGCAAAGGAAGCCTAGGCAAAGTGTTTACATAATTTATTTGATATTATGGACCCATATGGGCCTGATCCTTATCTCCCAAATATTCCATTTCCATTGCACACTGGATTTTTATTATGTGTAGTCAACCATTTTATTTGATGAGTTTCTTAACAGCCAGCTCAGGATATAAAACTTCAGTCAGGGTCAGCTGGTGTCCAATGTGCAATATCTATTAGGACACAACAGCAAGCCAGGATCTGGATGTGGGTGTTATATACTATTTTTTTTCTCCTAAAGGTAAATCTCTGTAGAAAGCATGGTTTTGCTCCCAAAACATAGTTGTTTATGCTGCAATTCTCCAATTAAAGGTAGCCGGAGATTCCAATTGGAGAATTGCAGCATAAACAACTATGTTTTGGGAGCAAAACCATGCTCTCTCAGAAATCTGTCTAATAACATCAGATCTTCTGGGCCATTATGACCTGGCTAGCTTAGCAGCTTGCACCATAGCCTGGATCTGTTATCCAGAGGTCTCTACTGCAGGATCCATTCAAATCTGGCAGTCTTCCTACCAATAAATAGACAGTGGTAATATCCCCAAGTATGATACATGCTCCTTTCAGAATACAAAAAGGCTGTGGTGTAGCCAGCCTCCAAAATAGCCCCCAATGATCCCTGCTTTTGGTATTCATGCCTTTCTATATAGTTCGCTCAAAACCTGAATAGAATTGACTTGTGGAACCACTAAGATGTAACAGGAACACTGGTATGTGGTATAAAAGTCTAGGTCAAAAAAGCTACTAGGGCTCCTGACTTGCCTTCTTTTGGTTAATTCTGGGAGAGGCAGCTATAATAGCATGAGGATACTTGAAGAGCCTTTCATAAAAGAAAGTGAGATCTCCTGCCAACACCCATGGGCCTGACCCATGAACTCTTTGGAAGCAGATCCATCAGCACCAGGAAAGCCCTCAGATGACTGCAGGCCTGGCCAATGTCTCAACCACAGCCTCCTAAGATACGTTGAGAAAGACCTACCCAGCTAAGCCACTTCCAAATTTCTAACACACAACAAATGTGAGATAATAAATATTGATTGATTATAATCTGAATTCTCAGGCAATGTGCTATGTACAGTGGTTACCTAACTCAGACTATGGAACCTGGAATAGGTATACTGCCACACCAAAAGTCTAAAATATGGGAGTGGCATCCTGGAACTGTGCAGGGCAGAAGCTGGAAGGACGAGGAGGAAAGTGTTAGTAAAAGCCAAAGGTACATTGAAAGGCTATAAGAAGGCAGCTTATGGTGAATGCCAGCAAGGACTTCAAAAGAAGTGAGGAGAGTATTACTGGAAACTTATCATGGCAGAAAGACCAGCAAAATTGTCACCTACAGTAATGTATAAAGCAGCAAGTATTTCTAATGGACTGGGTGATCTAAGATTTCCAGTCAGTGTATTGAGGATACCATCTGTTTTTTCTGATTAGGGAAGCTCTAATACTTGGGGCATGTCATGAATGCAGTGGACCAGTGTGCTATTCTGAGGAATGTCAAGACATTCATGGTCCCTGCCAACTATATTTTGACAAAAGGCAGAAGTGTTAATTTGGCTCAGGAGTGAGGGAGTGAATGCATCTGCTGTACATTCTCAAGTAAAAACAAACAGCTTTTAGTTCTTTTCACTAATGGAATTTGAGAAAAAAAAAAAACGCCCTTGCTAGATCAGTATCTCCACATGAAATGCCAAAAACTGTGTTGATTTGTTCTAGTTTAGATACCACATCCCTCATAGCAGCTGCAATCGGGCCTAACACTTGGCTAAGTGTACAGGAGCTTGCTTTCATCTTTCATGATTTATCCAGTTTACTTTTACTTTTTTTCATGGGCCATACAGGTCACTTGGACAGGTATATAATGTGAAACCACCTCTCCCACATCTTTAAAAAAATTTTTTTAATGTTTTATTTATTTTTGAGAGAGAGACAGAGTATGAGCAAGGGAGGGGCTGAAAGAGAGAGGTGGAGGCACAGAATCAGAAGCAGGCTCCAGGCTCTGAGCTGTCAGCACAGACCCCGACGCAGGGCTTGAACTTGTGAACTGTGAGATCATGACCTGAACTGATGTCAGACACTTAACCGACGGAACCACCCAGGCACCCCTATCCTGCATCTTTTAAATGTTGGACGTGGCAGTAATTTCTGGAATTCCTCCCAGGACATTATGTGAGAGCTTAATAGAAAAAGCTTCAGTAGCTATCTACATTTCACCTCACGCCATCAAAAAGAGTCTTAGCAGTCAGTAGTAAGCTACTCCATGCCAACCTAGCAGATGAGAAAGCAAAAGATTTATCCACTTTTCCCTATTCTCCATCAGTCATGAATGCCCCCAGGATCATTAACATTAACTTCCTCACAACTTCAAGGTGTGCACGAATGAAAGCTGGATGGGTTTCTGCAGGCATCTTGCACTACAATGTCAGAGAGGCTCTGGGAAAGTAGGCTGCTCAGCCAGTAGTAAGTTTGCACCTGTGTCAATCTGGTTAAACCTGTGTAAAACTGGAAGTCACAAAAGTGACTTGGAGATGGAGCCCAGAGGATTTGAAATGGCACACAATGGCATCCGATGCATAGCAAATGGTGAAGGGTTTCCTTTTGTTTTCCTTCTAAAAAGGCCAGACCAAAGGCATCTATTTTTCTATGAACAATATGCCTTCAGGACAAAATTGCTAAAGGCTGACAATGTCTGAATTTTTATCATATTTATTCATTCAACAGGTAGCTAGTACGATATATGATGAGGGAGGCAAGCGAGATAGGTATGTATTACAATAAGAAAGCACTACAAAAGGTGGAAACAACTCAAATATCCATCAATGAATAGATGAGTAAACAAAATGCTGTAAATTCATATTATGACTCAGCCTTAAAAGGAAATGAAATTCTGACACACAGTGCAACATGGATGAGCTCTGAAAACTTATGCTAAGTAAAATATGCCAGACACAAAAGGACAAATACCGTATGATCCACTATATGAGGTACCTAGAACGGCCAGTTTAACAGAAACAAAAGGTAGAATGTTACTAGGGGCTGAGGGGGGTTGGGAAGGAGGAATTACTGTTTAAAGGTAGAAACTTTCAGTTTGGGATGACAAAAAAGTTCTGGAGATGGATAATGGAATGGTTGTGCAATAATGTGAATGTACTTCATGCCACAGAATTGTTCATCTGAAAGTGGTAACATGACAAATTTTATGTGATGTGTATTTCACAATAAAAAAGACATATGGGACATCTGGGTGGGTCAGTCAGTTAAGTGTCCCACTTTGGCTCAGGTCATGATTTCACAGTCCGTGAGTTCCAGCCCCACGTTGGGCTCCGTGCTGACAGCTCAGAGCCTGGAGGCTTTTTCGGATTCTGTGTCTCCCACTCTCTTTCTGCCCCTCCTCATTCATTCATTCTCATTCTCATTCTCTCTCTCTCTCTCTCTCTCTGTCTCTCTCTCAGAAATAAAATAAAACATCTAAAAAAAAAGACACATAACATGCCAACAAATTCTAGCCAACATTTTTTTATATTCCCATCTACAACCCTCTGAAACTTAGAAAATCTTTCTGGATAGAACAACATGGTGCTAAGGTTCTAAGAAGTTACTGCCAAGTTCAAAGCCTTGGGGAATTCTTAAATTCCTTAGACGTAGAAGCAATCTGAGATCTTCAGGCAAAAATGGAAGGGTCAATTATAGATGTGATAGACTTTTCCTTGTTTTATTAACAATTTTATTAAACACTGAAAAAAGAAAGAGTGGCTCAGAGATGCCTATCACTATCATCTTCGGTCTAGTACCTCTCATATTAAATAGGTAGATACCATTAGAAATAACATATTCTAAGTTTTTTCTTCTGATGATGTTATATTGTTAACTGCATATCTCAACTGGAATATAGTTTTAGCCAATAATGTGAAATTGTGGATATAGTCTACCAAAAATGGAAAATAAAAATGAAATGGAAGTAATAAACTTTTGGTGTCTGTGTGGTTTTCTTTACATGTCTAGAGACATTTTATTCTTTGATTCTTTAGGACGTTTTTAGCCATATTCTAGTTAACAAATTATATCTACTTATATATATAGATCTATATATATGTACCTGTCACTTTTTATTTTTTATAAAGCTTTTTTTACATGTTATTTATTACATTTTAGTATCTCCTTGCATAGCAAGCCATTCTTGATACTGGAGTGGAGTGGTTTCATTACAATTTTTAAGGACAACAAATTCCTTTTATCTTTATACTGTTTTTTAATCTTCAGACTTAAAAAGACTACTGTTACAGACTTGAGAAACTGAGAAGTAGGACTTCTTTATAAGACACTGTAAGCCTTCCTTCATGGTTACCTTAAGTCAATAGCCATATGCATTGCTGTGTATTTTTACAGTCTCCATATAACTTCTATCCCACTAAATGATGTAATTACAAAGAGTCAGAAAATTAAGCTATTCAAATACTTCAAATGTTAAATTTCCAACACACTAATTGGTATGCATATGAATGTAAATGTGAAGTATATATAAATATTCTTTTTAAATACAAGTGGTTTTTGCTACCAAATTACTTCATCTGAAAATGAACACTTCATCTGAATCCAAGTTAATCTTTCCAAAAAAGTGTGTCCAAGGATCTTGCGTGTATAGCTTAGGGTAGTCATTAGCAATATTAGTGAATTAGAAATGTGTATTAAACCTTAGATTGTTATTTCCGTAAGGGGTAAACATTAGCTGAATTTTGTAAAGTTAAACATAAACTCAAAATTATAAGATGGTAGGAAAAATAATCAGTAGGTAATCAATCAGTTGAAAATACAAATGTAAACTGCTTCAATTTCCCAAAAGGTGAATTGAGGAATATAATTTTTCACTAGGATCTTCCTAATATTGATAATAAAACATAATCCATAAACATGCCTAACTTTCCTAAGACACAGATTGTTTGATCAGCATTTTTCACATAGTAACTTATTGTGGGAAATACGGCATATGTAAGAAAGCCTTAAGTTGTTATAAAATGCAAAGCCCTGAGTGTATTTGGTCAATGTGGAGCACTTCTAACTGCTGAAAAGACGTGTCCTCTAGTGATAAAATCAGGTCATCAGTTTTATCTTCAAAGAAATGTCACCAATACAGCAGTGTTGAAGATGCATATGATTTTGTTAAATGTTTTTTAATAACTGTGCATACTACCTCTTAGGAAAAGTTTCGAGTTTGAAACACTAACGTCTTATTCAAAATTAGAGAGTCAGAAATGAATATCTATTTTCCGATTTGTGTGCCTTTGCACATTTGTTCTGTGTTTGGGTATAAATTTCTCCTTGGATACTACTTTACCCTGGCTGACAAATTTCACAAGTATTAAATAGCCATAATTTAAAAATCATATTATATTAATACCAGTTTATGAGGCCAATCCATACTACAAGACACATCATTAGTCTTTTTGAAGACACATGTTAATGTAATATTTCTTTTGCCTGGTTAAAAATCACAGTGAGGATGCATTTTAAAAACATAATATACATCAGTTGAAATTAACTCAGGGCATTAATGCACATGGCTTCACTGAGTAACTGGTTCCAAGAGTATGAAAGAGAATCAACTAAGGCAGATGGTTAGATGAGGAATAGGGAGGCTGATAATTGCATATTCATGGAAACTGTAAAATTTAAAACCAAAGGACAACCCTAGCGATAAAGAGTGTAACATTTTATAGCTAAGATCCTAAGTCCATTAAAAGTTAAACGCAAGCTATACAGTGATTAACCAAGCCAGCATTAGGAACCCAGGTGTCCTAACTTGCAGCTCAGTCCTCTGACATTCTACCTCAGGACACTGATTCACATGAACAGCTCATAGGGTGGAACTGTGTATTTCAAAGTCTAGTTATAAGTTATCAAAGCGATCTTAGGCTTTGTAAGTAATTATGAAATCATAAGCAAAAATTGTTATTATCTTGCCATCTGTGATGTGTAAGGATCCACAGAGATTGTGTAATGCAGTCTTTCTTCACCTTATGCTCTTTCAGCCTCAGAGGAAACACTTCTAGTCAGAAGAGCTCACCGTTTAGCAAAGTTGCCCATTCTGGTGATGGACAGTGTTAGTTGAATTTTCTTCCCTCTATTCCTAGAAAATTTTCCTCCTTAAGAATTCTAGTCTAACTTCTTCCTGACAGCTTTTCAAATGTTTTAAAATTCCATACTAAGTAATAACATTTTTTCTTTCGTATTCCTAGTAAGACTTCTGTCTGATCACTACACTTGTTGCTTCTCTGTGCTACTTGTCAGATGATACAATATCATAGAACAATCTGGGAACTCATAAAGAAAACAAAAGAGCAGACAAATAATAAATGAAATACCTGACCACATATCTGTTATTCTTACTGAGATTTAAAACAAGAGCAAATAACCTCATATCCATTTCAACATGATGAGTCTCACACTAAGGCTTTTTAAATACTGTCAACTCCTCTCACACACATTCTGTCAAGGTTCAGACTTTCCTGATTTACACTGTGCTGCGAAGTACATTTACTCTCTAGGGCCACTCTTTCGGTAATGGCTTGACCAACTCAGTCCCATACGGACAAGGGCACAGACTGAAAATCCCACGCCCGAATACCTATTTCTTCAATGAATCCTATCCAGAGGCAGACTGGAGGAACTAGATGTAACTCTCACCTCTGAGCTCTTCCAGATTCCTTACTCAGGAACCTTCACTGACTCAGGTTTTTGAGGGGCCATGCATTCAGACATCATGCCCAAACCTTTTTCTCTCAGAAGGCTGTAGTTCCACTGCATGGTCCAGAATTGATAGTTTTTAGTTTACATTTGAAGATAAATGTTCTTAGTACATATTTGTATGCTTTGACATAATGTGTATACAATGCTATGAAGGGATAACAGTGAATGCACAGCAAACACTTTTTACATCTATATGCATCAATTTAGTATTCTTTTGGTAGACAGAAATGAGAATTATTTAAATCAAAATTACTCTCATAAATTTTGAAGCAATTCCAGTGCTAAAAATGTTCTGAGCATTTTATACTGAATGCTCATTATGTGCCAGAGTACAAAGGTCATAGGGGCTCACAGTTCACAGATGGTCTCCATGCTAAATAGGACATACCAGAGGGACAGAGAAAACTTGCATTTCGATTACCTAGACTGTGTTCCCTACTAGAATTTAATTTTTTATTTTTAAAATTGTGTTTTATTGTGGTAAAAAACACCAAAAGTGAGATAAATTTCTTAACAAATTTTAAGTGTATAATACGTTATTTTTTTTTTACCATAGGTACAAAGTTGTACAATAATCTCTAGAACTTATTCATGTTGCTTAACTGAAACTTTATGCCCAGTGACTCATAGCTCCCTATTTTCCCCTTCCTCCAACCCCTGGCAACCACCATTCAACTCTCTGCCTCCATGACTTTAACTATTTTAGATATCTCCATTCTATACCACATTTTCTTTATCCATTCTTCTGTTGATGCACATTAGGTGTTTTCCACATCTTGGCTGTTGTGCTGCCACTTCTCCAAAGAAGACATACAGATGGCCAACAGGTATATGCAAAAATGTCCAATGTCACTATTCATCAGGCAAATGCAAATGAAAACCACAATGAGATATCACCTCACACTCGAGAGGAAGGCTAATGTCAAAAAAAAAAAAAAAAAAAAGACAATACATGTGGTGAGGATGTGGAAAAAACAGAACCCATACACAATGTTGGTGGGAATCCAAAATGTCAGGTACTATGGAAAACAGTAAAGAGGTTCCTCAAAAAACTTAAAAGAAAATTACCACATGATCCAGCACTCCCACTTCTTGGTATTTATTCAAAAAATGTGATATCAGGATCTCAAAGGCATATCAGCAGAGAACATTTTTAATGATAATATTTCTGATTTATTGACTTTGGCTCCAGGCATTAGTGTAGATCACCTGTTTTCTTAAAATGAGTGTGTCAATCTGTGTAATTATCTAATACCGATGACCCCATTCATATCAGTATCTGGTTAATTAAAGAATTCCATTAAATTTATTTTAATAAATATTATGAGTGCCTACAATTTTAAGTACATAGATGTCTGTGACAACCTAGAGAATCAGTTAGAATTATATCTCTCTTCATTCACCCATGAACTTCTCAAGTTGAAAAATACCTGAAATTGGGGCGCCTGGGTGGCGCAGTCGGTTAAGCGTCCGACTTCAGCCAGGTCACGATCTCGCAGTCCGTGAGTTCGAGCCCCGCGTCAGGCTCTGGGCCGATGGCTCGGAGCCTGGAGCCTGTTTCCGATTCTGTGTCTCCCTCTCTCTCTGCCCCTCCCCCGTTCATGCTCTGTCTCTCTCTGTCCCAAAAATAAATAAAAAATGTTGAAAAAAAAAATTAAAAAAAAAAATACCTGAAATTAGAGGTAAGTAGAATTTTCCTCTGTATTATTGAAAAACTGTAATTGCAACATCCAAGAAGTTTTTAATGTAGACAAAGAATGAGCACTATTATCTTCATTTTAAAATGACAGAAAAAATATAATTAACTACCAATCATTCACAATAAATTCTGAGGTAAATTCTGTGTAACCCAATTGTGGAAACTGCCATGTGGTAAATTTCATACAGCATTCTGTCAGCATGATTTCGAAGAGTAGGGATGAGAAGACTTACACTTGAGCAATGCAGCCTTAATAATATGCTTTAAATCACAGCTCCTTGCCATATATCACAAGCTGACATGTAATAATTACAAGCAGCAGAGTTAGCCTTGTGAATTCCAGTCAGAGGAGAAACAATAGGTGCAATGAGAGCCCAGAGAAGGAAGACATTACAGTCTTAGTGGGGGACTCACAGCTTGATGGAAACAATGGAATTTGAGTTGGATGGCTACAAATGGAAATGCAAAGAGATTTATGGTTGGACAAATACAAGTGTGGGTGTAGAGAATCTGAGGAACAGGGAACAGCATGAACAAAAACAAGAAATGCAGAATGAATGTATGAATAGGCACAAGGAGCATATATATGAAAAAGAAAAAGGGCTTGGAGATAGGTTAGGAAAGGCCATGGAAACTGTAGGGGAATCCTAGCTTACTATATGTTATAATACCTTACTATACACAAAGCCTTTCAATAACGGGCTTTAATCGTGCTCAGTAATTTTCTTCTCACGTTATGCAGGTTTAAGAGGATATCTTGCATCTATCCTGCATATTTTGACGTACTGTTAACCTGCATTCTACACTGTTCACCAAATATTTTGTGTATGCAAACCTATTACTTGAATAAGATTTTCAACCATTCAGAGACAGGAGTTTTGTCATGTTTCTTTTGTAGTTCTCACTGCAGAGCCAGACTGCCAATAAAAGTAATTCGGAAAGTCCTTTCCAGAGTACATTTGAGATATAATTGGTGTTGGTCCTTAATAAATACTTGGTGAGCTGCAAGAGATAGCAAAAGATGGCTGTTTCCAGAAACCTTCAAAGGAAAAGGTTGTGAATTTAAAATAAAATAGTTCGACATACTGCATGAATTATCAAGAGACTAGAAAATAGAGTACCTAGCAATGGAGGTCAAGGTTATATTATACTCAAAAAAGTGACAGTAATGAAAGTCAAGCACTAGATATCATGGCCACCCTGTCAGTATCAACATGGGACCCTCAGTCAGGGAGTCCAACATCAAAAATGCATCAATTGCAGGGCTAATTGGTGAGAAAAATGAGCTTGTAGTTTACAGAAATTTGTAAATAAAAACTACTCCAAGATTCAACCAGCTGCTAAAGGACATTAGACATTAAAGTGTAAAGTGACTCTTTCTTTATAAGATCAAACTACTTATGATTATTAGAGATAAGATTTAACTCCACAAACTGTAGTATTATAATCCTTCTGATATACCTTCTTTTTTCCTGAGGTTGTCACTGGAAGGAAGCACGTTTATCACATATATTTTATTTTAGACCTTTTTTTTGTCACTTGCTAATATGTTTAAGATGACTGCAAGAAGTGATGGAATTCAAATTAGTTTCTCCACACAGGCCTCCTTCCACTCTGATGGTGCTAATGGTTGACTCATTATTTCAGTGGCATTTTCTTCCATGTCACTATGTCTGAGGGTGTGTTTCATTTTTATAATTGCTATCATCCTGAAGCATCCTGGATTCTCCAGTGACAAGCACTGCCCCTAAGATTTGAGATTCACAGCTCTCCCGGGAAACCTCAATCTCTTAGAGGGTTATTTTTTTTAATCCATTTTGCCAAAGGCTGAATTTTTATCTGTAGATGAGCAGTTTTCAGAACTTTGTGCCACAAAAAAATTCTTCTGATAAGTTCTTTGATATCTTACAGTTTTCCTGACATAGGGAATTACAAAGCAGTGCCTACTGGTGGTGGAATTCCTTTATCTCTGAATTTTCTGTAGCTCCTAGAAAACATGAAGCTGCTCTTAAAAAGAAAATAAGCACACATAAGATGAACCACAAGGTATTTTAAGATCCTTAGCACAATTCGGAGTGCTTGGCTGGCTTTGTCAGTTAAGCATCAGATTTCACCTGAAGTCATAATCTCAAGGTTTGTGAATTCAAGCCCCATGTCGGGCTCTGTGCAGACAGTTCACATTCTGGAGTCTGCTTCGGCTTCTGTGTATCCCTCTTTCTGCCCCTCCCCGGCTCACATTCTATCTCTCTCTCAAAAATAAATAAACATTAAAAAAAAAAAAGGTTCTTAGCACAACTGGATAGAATGCTGTATGCCTAAAATGATGAGTGAAAAAAAAGGAAAGTTATCAAGTATGAATATATTTCTTAGCACTTACACTGCACATTTTGGAGGTATTTCCAAAATATATACACACACACACACACACACACACACACACACAAACACACACACACACACACACGTGTGTGTGTGTGTGTGTGTGTCATAATTTAGGTTTTGAACTTATTCAAATTAAAAAAAAAACTTGTCTTTTATTAATCTCCAGCTCTTCTAGTTACTACCCACTTCTCACTGAGTTCCTAATTATGCAAATGCTTAATCATGACTATTGTGGGTTCCGTGTGACTATGGTAGGTATTTGTTTGATTACAATAGGTTACTAATGTACTAAAAGGCACTACAGCAATCGATATTCACACCTAGAATTCTAAAACTGTAGGCCATTCATCCATTTTTGCCCACCTCAAATCTGTTCCTTTCACTGAGCAGCCAGAAGGGGCTTTTCAACCAACAAATCTGTTCATGTTGCCATCTTGCTTAGAACTATTTGATAATTTCCTATGTTCTTAGGCTAAAGCAAAACTTCTTAGCATGATCTATAAATTCCACTAGGATTTGACCTGTACCTCCCTCTCCAAGACTGTCTTGTATCTTGCTTCCTCTAATACCGTGCTCTTCTAGCGACAAACTTACATCCACTCCATTTTCCCTCAAGTAGACCCCTACTACAGCACTTAGTGGGTTGTAATTATCTTTCTTTCTTACAGACTATTACTACCTTGTAGGCAGATACTGCCTTGTTATTTTTCTATCCCCGATGATTAGGATAATGTGTATCACATATTAATTGCTACTACACAATACTTATTTAATGAATACATTTAAATGAGTAAAAATACCAGCTACCTAATTAGAAAAACTTATCAATGCTAATATGTTAGTGATGAGAAGCACAATACCTTAATTAAGTGAAAACATAAATTTTCACAGAAGTCCTATGTCAGGATATATACCCCTTCTATCCAGAGTGCTACACAGGAACAGCAACATTAACAATGCTTGGGAGCATATTAGAGATGGAGAATCTCAGGCCTGATCCCAAAGCTAATGATTCAGAATCTACCTTTTTATAAAACTCTTATAGACTATTTGTGTATTAAAATCTGAGAAGCATAGAGAATTAAATTACACTAATTTAAAATACAGCTATATATCAGAGTAGATTACAGAGGCCTATGCTAATACATGTAAGGAATTAATATGGAGAAAAAGCCAATTTCTCCTAGAATAATTTATAAATTAACTTAAGCTTTCAACAAATAGATAATGCATAGCAACTGTCTGCCAAGGACTGTGTGAGGCACTGGACAGACCATGATATTTAAAAATAATGCAGTGGTTGCACTCATGCAAAGTTCTACCTGTTCAGAAGATTAACATTAAAAAAGCAAATAAAAACTATTATATTCATAATCAAAGCAAATCCTAACAGAAAATACAGGTTAATATAAATAAAATCAAAATTCAAATAAAATAATTTGAGAAAAGAAATGATTCTAAATTTTGTCTGTTAAAATCAACTATATTTATAATAAACATTATGAATAAAAACAGTGATATTGGGCCTTGTTCTACCTTTATTTAAGCCATATTTTGATATGATAAGAAATAAAAATATCATGGCCAAAGAATAGAATACTTCAAAAGAACATAGTAACATATTTGAAAACATATATGTAAGTAAAATATGATAAAAATAGCATTTTACATTAATAATAAAATGAATCCAAATTTAAAGTAAATAGTAAATAGCACTGAATTATTAACTGTTTGACAAAAGAAGTTAAATCCCTACCTGGTAAGATACCCCAAAATATATAACATGTGTATCAAAGAGGTAGATATAAAAAAACAAAACTGTTATAACCAAATTAAGAAAAAATGTGTTATTTTTGAAACAAAGAATGAAGTCTTCTCCATCTGACCTTGACAGAATAGCTTGCATCAGACCAATTCTTTCAATGAGAACAAGTTGAAAAGCTGGCTAAACTTTTAAAGAATCTGTCTGGAGACATCAAAGACATTAACACACACTAAGAACTTGAAGAACCAAGATCTGAGACAACAATGAAGGGTGGCTTAAGTAGTTTGATATTTGTCTGAGCTTCTACCCTAGGCTATTTTCCATTTCTTAAACTATGGCCAAGAGATGAAGAAGATGAGCAGAACTTTATGCAGTTTTATGGATCTAGGAAGAAAAGAAGATGTCCAGGGTTGACCAAAAAGATAACAACCATGAGTTAGTTATGATTTCAAAAAGGGTCTAACTATGGATAAAGGAAAAAGTAATATATATATATATATATATATATATATATATATATGCATGCATTGGAGCCTTCTTAAAAAATTATATATATATAATATTGTATAAAATTTTATATATATAGAAAATATATTTATATTAATAAAATAAAATATATTTATAAAATATATTTATATTATATTATAAAATATTATATAATATAATATATTTATATTTATAAAATATATTTATAAAATATATTTATATATAAAACAAAATATATTTATAAAATTATATATATAATTTATAAAATTTTATATATATATAAATTATATATATATAATTTTTTAAGAAGGCTCCAATGCAGCTTCTAACCAGCTAAATTCCAGATTAGGTGAAGGTGATCTTTTTGTAGCCTAACTAAGCACAGTTACATACACAAGAATCCTATCTGAAAGAATATGTCAATTACATAGAGCACCCCGCCCCCTTCCTCAAATCACAATGGCTGGTATTCACCCCAAAATTGTTTAGAATACCAAAATACAGGAGATCCAAGTATCAGAGTCACTAGATCTGCACATTAAAGTAACTGTAATCACTATTTTTTGGAAAATGAAAAACGACAGAGAATTTCAGCAGAGATCAGAAATCTATTTTTAAATAGTCAAAGGCAAAATTTAGAACTGAAAAATACAGCAACTGAATTAAGAACTTAATAAATAAATTTAGCAGCAAGAGGAGTAGTGAGTAGAAGAGAACTCAATTAACAATACATAGAATGATGCAAAGATTGAAAAAAGAAGATACAGAACATGAAAGGAATCTTTAAAATTTATTTAATAGGAGTTAATAGGAGAACAGAGAAAAAAATCCAAAAAGAAAACATTCAGAAATTGAAAAAGACTTAAAATGTAAATCCAAGTGAATACTGAATGTATAAAGCAATAAGTGTGAACCACTAAGAGGTCAGCCAAAGAATGTATAATTAATAAGCTAGTAGGGAAACAAGAGTGATAATAGAAATACCTAATAAAAGAAAGGAAAGTATATATCAAAACACAGGAAAATAGAAAATAGCAAGATTATATAAAATTATATAAAGTAAATTTATTCAAAATGCATAAATTTCAATTAAATATAAATTAACAAACTATAGAAATGATTTCTAAAAGTACAGTGTTCATCCAATGTAAATTCAATAAATAACTCAGGTAGAAGACAAAAGTGGTCATATGGGATAAAAACCAAAATCCAACTCTTGGTGTTTACAAGAGTAACACTGTAGATAAAAGGAAATTGAGTTATATCCAAAAGAAGAATGCACAATTATATGGTCAATTAATCTTTGATAGAGGAGGCAAGAATATGCAATGAGAAAAGTCTCTTCAACAAATGGTGTGGAAACCCAGATAACTACAAGCAAAAGAATGAACTGGACTACTTTCTTACACCACACTCAAAAACAGACTCAAAATGGATTAGGAACCTATATGTGAGACCTGAAACCGTACAAATCCCAGAAGACAGCACATGCTGTCATTTCTCTGACACCAGCCAGAGCAGCCTTTTTCTAGGTATGTCTCCTGAGGCAAGAGAAACAAAAGCAAAAATAAACTATTGGGACTGTATCAAAATAAAAAGCTCTGCACAGCAAAAGAAACAACCAACAAAGCTAAAAGACAACCTATTGAATGGTAGAGAATACTGGCAAATCACATCTCTGATAAAGGGTTAGTATCCAAAATATATAAAGAACATGTATACAGCTACACACCAAAAAACCCTAAATAATCCAATGGAAAAATGAGAAGACATGAACAGACATTTCTCTAAAGAAGACATCCATATGGCCAACAGACACATAAAAAGATGTTCAACATCACACATCATCAGGGACATGCAAATCAAACTACAGTGAGACATCACTTAAACCTGTGAGAGGGGCTAAAAATCAAAAACACAAGAAACAACAAAGGAAGTAGAGAAAAAAGAACCCTTATACACTGTTGGTGGGAATGCATACTGGTGCAGCTACTATGGTAAAGAATTTGGAGGTTCCTCAAAAAATTAAAAACAGAATTACCATATGATCCAGTTATTCTACTACTGGGTATTTGTCCGAAGAAATGAAAGCACAATTTGGAAAATATATATGTACTTCTATGTTTATTGCAGTATTCTTTACAATAACCAAATTATGGAAGCAACTCATGTCCATCAATAAACGAATAAAGAAGATGAAAGCACACACACATGTATGCACATGCGCACAGGTGCACGCGCACGCGCACACACACACACACAGTGGAAAATTACTCAGCCATAAAAAAGAACGAAATCTTGCCCTTTGCAACAACACGAATGACGGATCTAGAGTATATAATGCTAAGTAAAATAAGGCAGTCAGAGAAAGACAAATACAATATGATTGCACTCATCTGTGGAATTTAATAAACAAAAGAAAGAAAAAAGAGACAAAAAAACAGACTGAACTACCACTTATTGTAATGAGCACTGAGTAATGTATAGAATTGCTGAATATCTGTATTGTATGTCTGAAACTAATATAATAGCATATGTTAGCTATATTGGAATTAAAAAATATTTTTAAAGATGAAGGAAGTTATGGCAAGCAAACATTAATCAAAAGAACGCTGGTACAGGTATATTAACATCAGACACAGTGTATTTTGAGGAAAGAAGCATTAAAGACACTTAATAATAATAAAAATATGAATCTACCAAAATGATAAAACATTTTAAAATTTTTATGTACATAATAACATCTGGTCTCAAAATGTATAAAGTGAAAATGTATGAAACCAGGAGAAATCCACAAATATAATCATAATAAAAGACTTTAAGACACATCCCTTAATAAGTGATAGAAGAATTAAACTAACTATTGGTAGCATTTCAGAAGATTTAAATATGATTAACAAAATCAACATAACGGGCATCACATACCATTACACCCAGAGCTGCACAATAAATACTTTCTTATGAATGCACGTAAAATTCAGACCAAGACTGATCCTCTGCTCATTTTAAAGCAAGTCTCAACAAATCTCAAAGAAATGAGTTTAGAGACAATATATTCTCTGACCATAATGGAATTAAGCTACAAATCAGTTAAAACAAAGACAAACAGATATCCCTGGAATACTTGAGAATTAATGATACACACTAAATAACATGAGTGAATGAAGGAATCACAATGGATATTTTAAAAAGTATTTTGTGGAAAATGAAAACAAAAATGCTACATATCAAAATTTGTGAGATAAAACTAAAATAATTCTTAGAGAAAAAAATTACACCTTTAAGTGCTTAGGTTATAAGTATTTAAGGAGAAAACGTTTTAAAAACTAAAATTTAAGTGTGCATTTGAAGAAGTTAGAAAAAAGCAATAAAATAAACTCAAAGACAGTGGAAAGAAGGAGATAATAAGGATAAGGGCAGACATTAATGAAATGTAAATCAAATGTCCCACAGAGAAAAGCCATTTTTTTTAAAAAAGGCTGATCATATTGATAAATCTCAACCAAGACATATGTATTCAAAGAGGGCATTTACAAAAGACTATTAAAAATAAAAAACGATATGGGGTGCCTGGGTGGCTCTGTCAGTTAAACATTCAGCTCTTGGTTTCCGCTCAGATCATGATCTCATGGGTCGGGGGTTCAAGCCCCACGTCGAGCTCTGCTCTGACAGCACAAAGTCTACTTGGGATTCTCTCTCTTCCTTTCTGTCTACCCCTTTCCCCATGCTTTTTGTCTGTCTGTCAAAATAAATAAAAGCTTTTTAAAAAAGAAATAAAAAAGAAGATATCCTTAGAAATTCTTCAGACATTAAAAAGAAATAGAATACTATGAATATTAAATGAAATAAATTCCTAGACAAACACAAAACTTATCAAAAATTGACATTAAAAGATACAGGTAAATACTGTTCTATTCAATCCACAGTGGAAAAGTTTCCACAAAAAAAATTTGTGGCCCTAATGGCTTCACTGTTGAACTCATCTGAACATCCAAGAAAAAAACCAAAACAAACAAAAAAACAATGTCATAATTTGACTCCTAAAATATTCCAGAATATAGAGAAAAGGGGAATCATTATCGGCTCATTTTGTAGAATTGGAATAGCCTTGATCCTAACACCTGATAAGGACATTAGAGGAAAGAAAAATTACAGGCCAGTATCTCTGGTGAACATACATATAAAAATATAAAAAAAAAATTCACAAAGGCATTTCAATAATATATCAAAAGGATAATATATCATTACCAACTGGAGATGTTTCCAAAAATACAGATTATTTTTAATGTTTGTAAATTAATGAGTGTAATGAAATGGGAATTTCTCATATATTATTAGGGGAAAGTACAGGATGTTTACTAAATATATAAGAACATCAATTTTGTTAAACAAAAGCATTCACTGGAATGACATTTGCAAAACGCTAATGGTGAATTTTTTTTTTTGCCTTATAAGATACTAGATTTCAATTTTATTTTCCATTTTGATATTTTTGCTTGATTTTAAACAATTTTGATAAATTTCCTTTAAGAATAAATATAACCTGTTACAGTAAAGACAGAAGTCATCCTACTTTCTGCACTCATATTTCTAGATGTCATTAGGACTAAAAACTGCCTTTTTATCCATACCTTTTATTATATTGGTGCTCTCTGCCTTCATCTCTAGTGTAAAATCTCATTATTCATCTTTTATTGCTTTCGATCTCCAACATTCACAGTCTTTTATGAGAGATTCAATAAAAGTTTGTAACATTAGTTATTTCAAGAAGGTCAAGAAGTTAGATGTCAGAGCAATACAGAGGAGTTTTGAAGTACCTCAAAGCATATGTATTTTGTACTTATTCTAACAAAACACAATCTATGGGAGCTCAAAGAACAGCACTCTCAGAGTGTACTTGGTATCATATGAAGTTGAGTTTGCGGAGATGCTGGTATTTTATTTATCATATACTTCTTTGGATCATTTAACATATGTAAACATTTTTACATCTACTTCCTCATTTTTATAGAGGATAATAACAGAACACCTCTTACAGGCATGTTGTGAGTATTACGTAGATCACATACTTAGTAATACTATTATTGAAAGTGAAATACCTTGAGCTCAGAAGTCACATTTGCCTAAGGTTCAGGAGGAATGTATTCTGACATTTTAGTTACTCAGTAATGAGTGGCAAATAGCCACTGAAGCTGATACAAGGCAGTATACGGCTATCAGTTGGAACACTGTCAACTGCTGTGCACCGAGAAACATAAAAGATAAGAGACACATGCTTTACAAAACACTTAAATTACTACCAAGGACAGTTGCAGAACAGATTTTGAAGCACATGATGCTAACCTTAAAGTGTTTTGTCTAACCTCTGAATGCTGTCCCCTTAATAGCATTTATTGAGACTCCAGTTTTCCTTGGAAACAATCTTTCTCTTTAGACTCTATCCATGGATCACCTTGAGAGCCTCTTATCTCTGTCACATTTTCGTTTTCCTTATCTTCTCTTTCAAGCACTGAATGGAATCAATAAGGGAGTGTCACTTTCAAATAAGATGGATGCAAATCAAAGAAAAGGGGAAGGGTGACTTAAGTGTTAAATTGACTGGTCTGTTAACTTGTAGCAGAATTTCACAACTCAGGAGCCATCAATACCAAATACCAATTCACAGGTAAAGCAGCATCTAAGGCTTTGTCTGGGATGTCAAGCAGAGTTTACATGGCTGCTTCTTAATGGCTTAAGTATGTTCAGAACGCAAATAAAGGAAGGAAAACTCCCCAGCTCTCTCGGCATTTATAAGGTTCTGCGGCAAAGCTTATTTCTTAGGAAGAAACGTGAGTGTTTGAAGAGCCAACCCTCTGAACTAGTTATTATGCCATGACACCAAAGGTTTTTCTAATTTCCAATGAAACTGCCTCTGCCCATTAATGTTAATTACCAATAATTTTAGGGGGCGCCTGGGTGGCTCGGTCGGTTAAGCGTCCGACTTCGGCTCAGGTCGTGATCTCAAGGTCCGTGAGTTCGAGCCCCGCGTCGGGCTCTGTGCTGACAGCTCAGAGCCTGGAGCCTGTTTCAGATTCTGTGTCTCCCTCTCTCTCTGCCCCTCCCCTGTTCATGCTGTGTCTCTCTCTCTCTGTCTCAAAAATAAATAAACATTAAAAAAAATTAAAAAAAAACAAATTACCAATAATTTTCAAACTCTGCCAGCTACAACAGTTTTGCAGGCATATAGATTCAGTAAGTATGGTATGAGTAGAACTAGTAAGTGGTTAAGGTGGAGACCTAAAGCCAGAGAGATAAATAAAACAAATGTGAAATGGGTTTGTGTTGTATCCTTAATTGAACCTTTTTTGATCTGTTGGCCACATACATCCCACATTCAAAAGCTGTTCTTAGCCATTCTCAAGAAAGTTCTCTCTACTGTGACAATAACAAACCTTTCACAATATTGGGATATAAAGGATGTGGATAACTCACCTCCTTTTGTAATCTCTAGGTGTTCACACATAACATTCTCTTTACTAGAGTAAAAGCTCTCTAACATTGTGAGGCACAGTGAAAAAAAGCAGTCTTGAGAGTCTTAAAGGATGGAACCACCCAGGTCAGACACTGTTTAGTTTCAGGGCAGATTCAAGTTTTGTGGGATCAGAAGCCTGCACAATTTTTGGGCCCTCTCTAAGGAAAAAGAATACAGAGTTACAGACTAAAAATTAGGTCTAAGACTGAATCTTTAAATAGAATGATAAAAATAAATAATCACAAACTGCAAATTTTTAAAAACCAACAAATATAAAAATATGTGACCATATGAAAATATCACCAGAGTCTATTCCTGCCTTGGGACTTTAGAAGGTATCTGTGCAAATGAGGGGCTTTATTCCCTTCAAGAGAAACTCTCCTCTAGTTAGATAAAGATGACCAGGATATTTACTTAATTACTTCTCAATTATTTAGACTCAAAAGGTTTTAAGAAAACATTCTTTAAAAACACATTTATAAATTCTCTGGGGCAGTTCCTGTAGGTGTTTAATAAATGGCAAATAGTAAATTAGAATTTACATTCTATTACATATTGCCTACTACAGCGACTGATATATTATTGGAGACTACCCAACACCTTACATAATTTTCTTCTATAACTTTATTATAAAGGTCCACAGAGTATATCTGACTGTCCAGTGGTGATGAAATAGTTTTTTTTTGTATTCCTTTAAAATGTTATACTAATCTACAGTGCAACAATTTATTAGAAAATATGGATATGATTTCTAAAACATACCATAGTTAATATAAAATATTTATTTTTATAAACATGAAGGCTGACATTCCATTTTATTATTATTTTTTAAATATGAAATTTATTATCAAATTGGTTTCCATACAACACTCAGGGCTCATCCCAACAGGTACCCTCCTCAATGCCCATCACCCACTTTTCCCTCCTTCCCACCCCCCATCAACCCTCAGTTTATTAGCAGCAATCAGCTAACAATTTAGGAGAAGCAGGGATTAAAACATGTGCAAGTTCACTCCTGATCACTGCGTTAATTTTTTTCTAATTTAATGCAAATATATTAAAACAAGTCAGAAAAACTAAAATGTCTACTCACGTCCTGTAAAAGCTAGATAGTACCATCATGTGTTTTTTTTTTTTTAAACAGGTTTTATACTGTTAACTGTATGACAGGGTTTAGGTCTAGTCAGGGAACACTACTAGGAAGGATTCTTAGTGTTTTCAACAATTCTTTTTCAATACTACTTCAACCTACATCACAAGCATTTGTATTCTTTCTCATCCTCCCAATTTCTTCTAAATGGTCATTATTAACTATGTAGTTTTACCTATCAAAAGCTTAGCCTCCAAACAGAAACAATTATAGTAAATATTAAATTCATACTAAAAAGTAAATATTTTTGCTCTGCAGAACAACTGCAGGGGTTGTACATGATAGACAGCCGCATTGCAACGAACATACTCCTGAAAAAAAGATGCTCCTTTAGGGCCGATAGTTTATTTTTTTTTAAGTTTTTTATTTTGAGAGAGAGAAAGAGAGAGAGAGAGAGAGAGAGAGAGAGAGAGAGAGAGAGAGAGAAACAGAGCAAGCGAGGGAAGGGCAGAGAGAATCCCAAGCAATCTTCGCACTATCAGCACAGAGCCTGATGCAGGGCTCAAACTCAGGAACTGAGAGATCATGATCTGAGCCAAAATCAAGAGTCAGACGTTTAACCAACTGAGCCACCCAGGTGCCCAATGGGCCCAGTTTTAATGCCAGGAAGTGTTAATGGCTAAAGTATATTTTGCTATACTCTATATAGGTATATAGATACGTTATGTTACCATCAATATATCAATTTATGAAATGCAGAGAAATCTATAATTGCCATTTTGATAATTCTCTGTGACTTAATAACATTAACAGCGGTAAGACCTCTTCAGAGCATGTGCTCTTGATATGAAGGGTGGTAAACTACATTGCCATGCATAGTCTTCCTCCTGGTAACACATGAGCCCAGGCTAATCACAAGAGAAACATCAGGTAAAACACAGAGAAGATTCTACAAAATGCCTGACAAGTACTCTCGAAAAACGTCAAGGCCATCAACAAGCAATGTTTCAGAAACTGTAACAACTAAGAGCATCCTACGAAGATATGATTGCTAAATGTAACTAGGTATTCTGAATAGGATCTTATAGCAGAAGACAATGTGGAAAAAGAATGGGCTGTAATTAATAACAATGGAACATTGGTGAATCATTAAGTGTAATAATGTACTATAATGATACGAGATCATGAGATAAGAACCAGATCTGATCCATTTGTGAAGTCCACTATCTTTGCAAATTTTCCACAAAAGTGACAGTATTTTTAAGTAAAAATTACTGAACAACAGTGACAAAAATTTGTATAAAGCAACTTTGAAAAAATCTGTAAAGAACTGCCTATCTGTTTTATTCAAAGCACGTAGAAAAAATTCCCAAGCCATACATTGAAAGTATGAGTTAGCAAAAAACAACATGCACAATTTCAATAATAATTAAACCAAAGCATACTCCTTCAGAGTTAGAAGAGAATTCAGAAACCACTGAGCTCAAATGGTTCATTCTGTGTATGTTGAAATCAGAATGTTGAAGCGCTATTTCCAAGGTCAAGCTGGGAGCCATGATAACAAGCTGGGCCAAGATATATAGGTCTCGGAAGTTGGTGTAGTGTTCTAACTTTCCTCATAAGAAATGGAAGTATTATAATTTTCAACTTCACAATACATCAGCATAATTAAACGATAATAAATAAATCAAACAAATAGCCAATGCTTGTAAGTCACAAGCATTGTGACTTACACTAGGGTTCAAAGTGCCTGCCCTAGAAAGACTCAGAATTTTAAGAGGCAGTAAATTGAAGTCCTAAAATAGAGGTAAGGCTGGAGGAAAGTGGGAATGTAGAGCAGGACGTATGTAATCTAGCCTTCTACCTTGAAAGGTCTGAAATTATTTCATCAAGGTAAGTTAATTTGAGGTCAAATAATGAGTCTGGGCATTGCTGATTATTACATACATAGTGTAAGTATGTAGATTTTCCCCAATGTACTGAATTCTCTACCTAATCAAACTCAAGTTTCAAAAAAGAGGTTGGATAGTATTTTTACATGAGCGGCTGATAGCCATGTCAAAGGCATAGCTCTCAGAATTTTGCCTAGCATCAGGGTTTGACATTTCCCCCAGGTCAAGTCATTTAGCACTTAATATTTCTATTTTCCTAACCCACATACCATTATGTATATAAACAATGTCTGCTGTAGTAATGTATCACACAGAATGTAAAAGGACAGAATAAAATATGAATGCATTTGTAACTTAATTAATTATGCACTTAACATGCACAGAAAACCTCCTTTACCAAAGGAGAGAAGAAAATCCACTGGTCACCTCCAAATGGGAAATATTTACTATAATAGAAACATTACACTTAAAAAGACAGTTTTCAAAAATCAATATTTTAAGTCATTAATGTAAGGTTTTTTTCTTTCAGTTACTATACCACGCGCACAGATACAAAGACTAAGATACTTGGCCTGCACTTAAGTAACTCAGCAAGCCAGTGTGGAGCTCTTTGAAACCCTCAGCAAACTGAAGAAATGCCTAATTTAAGAACTGCACAAAATGTCAAGTGACCCCAAATAAGTAAATGACCAACAGCGTTCAGAAAATTAGAGAAAGATCAGGAACCACCTGCTTTTATGGTTGTAGTTTGCCTAATTATAGATACATTTTTGGTTCTTAAAAAAGTAAAACTTAAGATTTTAAAAAGTCTTATACCTGGAGATTTTATGAATATAGATTAATATTCATTAATTATTAACAGGTTAATTAACAATTAATATAAATAACTGGGTCATAACCAGAATCTAATGATCAGGCTTCCAAGAGACAATACCTTTAAATTTATTTATTCTCATTACAGCACCACAGAAATTAGGAAATACACATGGTCTCACGCCATGAATATAACCTTCCATCTACTGGTCTATTGCCCCTAAAGACTCCTTAGACTTTCAAACCTTTGTTACCTTATTGGAAACATATGAGCCATTTTCATTCCTAGCAACAACACCTCCAAACTTTTTTTTTTTTTTTTAATTTTTTTTTCAACGTTTTTTATTTATTTTTGGGACAGAGAGAGACATAGCATGAACAGGGGAGGGGCAGAGAGAGAGGGAGACACAGAATCGGAAACAGGCTCCAGGCTCTGAGCCATCAGCCCAGAGCCCGACGCGGGGCTCGAACCCACGGACCGCGAGATCGTGACCTGGCTGAAGTCGGACGCTTAACCGACTGCGCCACCCAGGCGCCCCAACGCCTCCAAACTTTTTATGTCTAGGTACTGGTGTGTGTGTATTACAAATATCAACAACATGAACTGCAATGTGTGACAGTCAATGAGCATGAAAAAAAAAAGGGGAGGGGGAGGAGGAAGTGAAGAAAGTGCCCTAAGCAGAACAAACAGACTAATAAAGAGTCAAACAGCAGAAAATCTTTGGCTTAACATGTTGCTGAAGAGTCCAGTTTAGCTACTATGTAGGATGTAGGGAGTGGGCCAGAGATTGGAAACCTAGTTTTCATCAGATCCAAAGAGCCTTGAAGGCTGCAGTAAGGAAATTATACTTGAATCTTTACACTCCGTGAGACAGACAACAGAGAGAGCCCTTGCTACACAGAAATCTCCAATGAGTAGATAGAGGCCAAAAGCTTAAGGCTTTGTGGTTACAGAACTGGAAGAAAACAGATGATCTAGGCATTCAGCAAGGCCCAATATCGGTTCTAAATTCTTAATTTTCATATATCTAAAGATGGCAAATATTTGTATTCAAGAGTTTTCCTTAGGGTCCCGCCAGGCAGCTAAATACACTGATCAACAAATGCAACCCAGTGTCACTAAGTGATAATAAGTTGATCTTTTACTCTGATGCTGTATTAACATGTATCTGGAAACAAATGGACTTTTACCAAACAGATGATGGCTAAAATACACATTTCCAGAATTCTGAGAGTTTAATAAAGTGATCCTAGGGTGGAGGAGCCTCATATTGAAGTGCCGGAGGCAGTTTTATCTTATTCGGCAAAAAAATGTAGACTTTATATATTTCAAAGTCCTTGGTATGAATCAGTTACTCACAGTGATTTGATCCCATCATTTGAAGATGCTTTCAGAGCATCCTAAGGTAACTGGGTCCTGATATTCAAACTACCCCTAAATATTTCCACGTCTCTAGTGCTATGATGGTTAACAAACAGCTTTTGCTGAATGCTCACATTTTCTTAATAGACTGGAAGCCAGCACAGCATCTGGTTTTAGATGGTGAGACTCCCTGACTTCTGTAAAAATAATGCTATTCTCTGTAAGATTTAACAGGATTGCTGATGTTTCAAGTGTGATGAGAAGTTTTCGTGTGTGCCTTCCTAGAGACTAATAAGAGATAATGCAGAGCCCTCCTGTCATGTCTGTGGACTATGTGAAGGCTACAAAGGAACATTAACAGACCTTCGATGGTGAATAGTGGGCATGGAAAGTAGCAAATGCTTTTAGTTGCTTTTCTGATGCTCCTAGCATTAGTGAAATCAATCTTCAAAACGAGAGGGAAACTTAATGGCCGGCCCCTCTGATAGCCTCTGGTTGTGCCCCTGGCTCCACATGGTTTTATTTATAAGACATTACAAAAAATCCTAGAATAAAACAATTTATTTTTGAGTTCCAACCATGATTCAGAGCAATAAACTGTTTACTAGTAATAATCAAAAACCTCATTATTTAAATCGTAGGAACAACAGTAAAATGATTTTATAGGCTTGAAGCTTATAAGACATTCCTGTTAGTGAGAAACATCCTATGGAACTGGCTTTGTGTTCATTTATTATTCATTATAATTTGCAGTTTGCTGAATTGCTGTGAAGGCCATTTACAGTTTTACACACCCTTTTAAAAGATGCTCACATAAAATCCTTGTTGTTGTTTTTATTTCCTCAATTGTGATGCTTAGCTTTATTTGTAGGTAGATGACTAAAAAGATACAATGGACATAACGTATTGCACGAAGCACATCTACAGAAGGTTCAATTAAGAACACACATTGGGTTATCATGAAATCTCACTAGGGCAATGAGACAGCCTGCACATTTCATCTGTAATACATTTAGTCCAAAGGATGATTAAAATTTTCCACAGTAACTTCAATTTTCTGATTCTGTGGCTGTTTACTGAATAGATTCCTAAAGGAGGAAGAGAGTTGATAATCAGTAGTAGACTGAGAGTCTGAGGATTTTAAGAAAACAGTATTTACTGTTCTTTCTCTTTGCTCCCTTAGCTTCTTTATTTTTTTGCCGCTCACTTTTTAAAATAAAATAATTATCATTATGAATGGAATTCAGTACAATTTGAGACATTTTAATTCCTAACTTTTACCAACTTACTGTTAGTGTTTATAAAATGTTCCAGAACTTCTGGCGTACTTGATATAACCACTGTGAAGTTTTGCTCATTTCCTGGCTGTATTTCTAATTAGGGAATCATTAGACTTCCTCCTTCCCCTGCCCCCCGCAACCCCCCAGATATTCCCAGGGGGGAAACATTAAAATCCTTAAAAGGATTTTTTTTTGCAAACTCAGGATGTAATTTTTGATTTTTCTTTTTGCTTAAAATATTACTTTTGTTCTTACTGTTTGTCATCGGAGGATAGCTAGTACAACTGCTTCCTTTTAAAAGTCTACTGCATTAAAAATTTTTTTGGTCAATCTGCTATCTAGCCATTAAATTCACTTTTCACTTTATTATTAAGTTCTCTCATTGGATTATGTTCTATCTTAGATTAATACTAAGGTTTTAATCTTAAAGTTATGGATCATTCTATTATTCTTCCATCTGAACACATTTTGCATATTTACATTTGTACTATTTGACATGTCCAAACACAAATGTTAAATATTATCAATATACAACAACCATCTCTGTCTCGATTTTACCTTTGTGAACAGTTTTAATTTGATATAATAGTGCCACACATTAACTTCCGGGCGCAACAGGTTGGGGGTTAGGCCTGAGGCATAAGAAAATACACAAACTGGCTTTAATGGAAGCAAGCTCATCATTTTTCTCAAAATCTACTTTGCTTATCACATTTTGAATTGAGAAAACTGCCATATTCGACAATGTCTCTTGACCAAGAGACCATCTAAAATAATTTTAATTAGCTTCATCAGATTAAAAATATAATTGGGGCACGTCAGTAGCTCAGTCAGTTGTGTCTGACTTTGGCTCAGGTCATAATCTCGCAGTTCGTGGGTTCAAGCCCCACATCAGGCTCTGTGCTGACAGCTCCGAGCCTGAAGCCTGCTTCAGATTCCAAGTCTCCCTCTCTTTCTACTCCTTCCCTGCATCTCCCTCTCTCTCTCTGTCCCTCCCCTGCTGTGTGTGTCTCTCTCTCTCTCTCTCGAAAATAAATAAACATAGGGGCGCCTGGGTGGCTCAGTCGGTTAAGCGTCCGACTTCGGCTCAGGTCATAATCTCGCGGTCCGCGGGTTCGAGCCCCGCGTCGGGCTCTGGGCTGATGGCTCAGAGCCTGGAGCCTGCTTCCGATTCTGTGTTTCCCTCTCTCTCTGCCCCTCCCCCGTTCATGCTGTGTCTCTCTCCATCTGAAAAATAAATAAACATTAAAAAAAAAATAAACATCAAAACAAAAATTTTTAAATATGTAATTGTTTTGTGCCAAATATTTAGTATAAAATATCACTTAAACATTCTCAATTATAATATTCCGAAAATAATTACCCATTAAAATACACAAAAACCTGTATCTAGGGCTGTACATTTTTCTTCTTGCCTCAGGTTGTGATACGGTTCAGCATGGCAGTGATCTTTATTTACAAATTTTGATATTTTGTTCATGATTAACCTTTTGCGTTAATTTTGATTACCTAAAATGTTATTATTTTGATTACTGAGGTTTTCTGGCACCCTTACTTCAATTCTCCACTGAGACAAATGCCTTGTTTGCCTCAACCTAGCTCCAGACTCATATATAATAAAATCACCAGGTGTGAAAAAGTGTGCACTGAAATACAGATAAAATACTTAAAAATGTGTTTTGCTAATAAGCAGAGAAGAAGGATTTTGTATATTTAATTTCAAAATTATTTTGGTTGCCATAAGTAGAAATGACTGTCCTATGGTGGGAATACTGGTTTAGGGCTTCAGTGATCTGTGGATATATTCTCTTGGTGAAAAATACTAAATATACAAAAACACAGCTTATAATCACAAATTTGTGGCAGATATTCTTAAAACATTCTTGCCAAGAAAAAAAATAAAACAACGAAGGAGCATATCTTCTTTTCATTCACTGAAAGAGGAAAACAATTGTTTTTATTTTGAAATTCCAAGAGTTACTTACATTTGCAAGTATCTTTTTCGTTTCAACTTTTAGATTATTGATGCTTGAGAATACTTATATCATCTCCAAGGAGTATTTTGGCAAACAAAGAAAACAGTGAATGCCAGTGATAAGCCAGACAGTAATTCAAACACTCATATCCCATAAGTGGTTATAATGGGTGTCAATCCTGCCAAGCCCTGTTCTAGTGGCCAATGAAGCCCCCCCGTGACTTTCTGTGGCTCAAAGCAGACCTTCCCAACTCCGCTGCGAGTTGGAATCCCCTGGGGAACTTGTACACGGTATGTTATCTGGGCCTTGCTCAAAGACATTAACTAGAAATCTCTTGGAGCCCAAGCATCAGTATTGTGTACAAGCTCCCCAGGTATTTTAAAGCCTAGCCTGGACTGAAACTCACTGACTTGCAGTCCATCGGAGAGAAGACCAGCAATGCATACAATTGTGCACTCCTTTCTTCAAAGCAATATGATGCCACGAGAGAACACAAGGACACTGTTTTAGAAAAGAAGAGAAACTGCCTATACAGGATGTACAGACAGACCTTTCTGGAGGTGAAAATTAAATGGAGACTGAAATTATGAGGCAGCAACCACAGAAGGTACAAGAGTAGGACATTTTAGGCAGAGAAGAAAAACATGAACAAATGTTTGAATAGGAAAGAAGGAGGTGAGTGTGCAGTATTGCAGAGCAACAAAAGGGTGAGCAGAGGAGGAAACTGATCAGGAAATAACAGTCCGGGGTACCTGCCCTTCATCAAGCCCACTACTCTGCACTTGCTTTGCATTATCCCAGTTAATTCACATAAAAACCCTTTGAGGCTTGTAAAAAGGGAAATAAAATGTAACAGTTCAAACCATAATAAAGATAATAAAGACAGACCTCACTGAAATTCATACAGACAGAATATAAAGGTAATTTTTTTTTAAGTAAGTTCCCTTCCCTTTCTCCTCCATTTGTTTTCTCAAGTGAAAGTAAACTTCTGTAGGGTTTCCTTCTTTCTTTTTAGGGTTAAAATGTACATCAGAATTATTGAACTTTATACAACATAGAGAAAACACTTAAGATATGACAGTATAAAGCTGGGGCCATGATAGGACTATGTCAGAGAAGATTAAGCTACAGAGTCTGAGCTAAGGAATTCTTTATTTGACAAACTATCTGCCCAGCAATTATGATCAAATTGGTTAAAGCTGCTAAAATGATAACTATTACATAAGGTCAAAGCACTTGCTGGTTCAATGAGTGCCTTGATATCGTAGTGAGCAATAAAATGCTTTTCTTATAACTGTCATTTCCCCTAATTTGATTGAAATAAAGAAGTTTTATTGGAACAGGGTTCTGACTGAACAATTGACAGTGCGGAGAGCAGACATGACTTCTGTGACCTTGGCCTTGTCATACTCTACTGAGAAAGGGTTTTGAAAAGTTTTTTGAAAGAGTCTGTACTCCATTTTGGTCAACTGAAAATAAAATCATTTTGCTTTTGTTGTTGTTGTTGTTTTTTCTTTTATCAAACCAAGTAAATGAGGTGATCCTCTTAAGAGCCATAGGTTAATGTCATAGGCCATTTTTAGTCCTGCTTCTATGGTCACGTTACTTTAGAAAATGGAAATGTCATTCCCAGGTGCCATTCTCCTTCAGGCAAAAAGGTTAACCCACAATTTTGAAAAATGTAAGAGGTCAAACCTTTAGAAATCAATAGTAAATGGAGTGAAGATAGCTTTTTATATATGGAACCTACTCCAATTAAGAGAGCTCTCACCCATTTGTAACAAATAAAGGAAACAAAAACAAGGTTAGCTTTGGACAAAGACCACCAAGCTTTCTGCCACGCTAGGCTCCAGAGATTTGTATCAGCCTGCATTAAATGCAAAGCTTTGGCTATTACTAAGATGCTGCCAAATTATAAATTTCATTTTATTTCAAGGAGAATATTATGAGGCTGTTTAGCGTATATGAAATAAAGAACTCACATTAAATATCAAATATGAACCTAAATAGTCAGCATTACTATATATCCTTCTTAGAATGGGGAAAACAAGCAACACTCCACATTCCTGTGAAATTCTTAGAGACCTAAGTATTTCCTGAGCTGTTGTTTCAAAGGATGAATTGCTTTTCTGTTATAACTGACTACTATACATTTTCTACCTGACTTTTCAGGGTCCAAAAAGTAACCAAACTTGGTGAATATACAAGAAGCAGCACATGTATTCGCTTCCGTTCAGAGTGTCGGAAGTGGCTATATATTTTGAAAGTGTTTGCTTTTTCGCAAAATAAAATTTATATGACAGATACTATATACAAAGTAAAAATATACTGCAATGAAGGCATGAGGTAAGTCCTCAATATGACAAAGACAGCTCAGTTATCTCTCTTTTCTCTCAAACTCTATTTCCTGAAACTTAGGTCTGACTGGTGGCCACAATTTATTACCCTGGCTCTCTGTTATTTTATTTCCTATCATGAAATCTGTACTAAGCCCGGTGTTTGGGCCTTCTCTTCAGCTCTATTATTTAAGCAAGTTGCCCCAGCATTTCAGAAGGTGGAAATTTTTAAGTCAAATTTGTTCCCATGAGGACTCTTGCTTCATGGTAGGTATGTCGACCCACACTAAGAGTCCTTTTGGAGATTAGTACCCTGAAGGCTGATTTATGCCGCTTGCAAAATAATTTATGCTTTTTCAAATCTTCTCCTTGGGGAAAACAAGTCAACAATTTCCTTACAAGAACCTTTTTTAAAAAAAATACCTATGAACTAAAACTAAAAGCAGTTTTGTGTGGATACTACTAAACTCCCTACACTGGGGAAATACACCCTTTAAAAATATTAGCTGAATTGTGTATGATGGGTTCATATACTGGGATACATAAATGATGCCTTTTTTTTTTTTTTTTTTTTTACCAATCTTTCGTTTTCTTTGAAATTCTTAGTGGTATTTTCTAAATAACAAAGTGTTACCTAAGTAAACAGGCATCAGTGATAAATTTAAGTGGAATATTGAAGTCATAAAGTCATAAACTTTTCACACAATTTGTCATTTAAAAAAATAGTAACAATTTCATCAAATTTTTGGAAGGACTACAGGAAGAGATATGATTTACATATGAATAAAAATGTCCATGATGTGTTAGGTTTTCATATCCTTTAAATTGTTTTTAATGTGTATTTATTTTTGAGAGAGAGAGAGAAAGAGAGAGAGAGAGAGAGAGAGAGAGAGAGAGAGAGAGAGAGAGAGAGAGAAAGCGCACGCACTCGTGCAAGTGGGGGAAATGCAGAGAGAGGGAGACAGAGGATCCAAAGCGGGCTTCATGCTGACAGCAGCGAACCCAATGCAGGTCTCAAACTTACAGAACCGTGAGATGACCTGAGCTGAATTGGGACACCCAACCAACTGAGCCACCCAGGCGCCCAAAGGTTTTCATATCCTTTAAGGTTTAGGGCAAATGTAACTCCAAACAAAGGAAGCAATTCACATGCATGCATTTATTTCAACTTACTTAACACTATTTCTTGCACCTGGTAGGTTCAGCACTAAGGCAGGAACTGAGGATACAATGATCAAAAAAACAATGATTGTTTTGGCCCTCAAGGAACTCACAAAGAGGGAGAGAGACATTAATCAAATGTTCCTAGTAAAATGTATGGAAAATTGCAATTGCAACAAATACTATCAAAGGAGGTACATGGTACTATAGAAGAGTGCAACAGAGGTGTTTCACCCGGTCCAGGGGCGGGTGGGGGGGTGGTCAGTGGAAGGTTCCTCATGGAAAGATAACCTGAGTTTCTATAAAGGTTAAAGGGAGACAAACTTGGCAAAAACCTTCCCATCAATTACAGTTGCCTTTGAAACCCTTCTAAAGTTGCTTTTCTACAAAGCCTTTTGCAAGAGTGATTTACAAATGTTTTAATACCCTACGTATAACATTACACATGAAAACCAGCAAGAGCAAAATATTTGGATAAGCAAATATATTTAATTTCTCATATTATTTACACTGAATGATTTAGATAATTTTGGTGCCTTTTAAATTCTGGATATGAGTAAAGATTTTGGCATAAAAATTATATTAAGAGAGAAAACATAAACGTTTCTAATTTTAGTGGCATACTATACAACAGGAAATACTACCCTCATGAAATGACATATATCATTCAGATATGAAATAATTCAAAAATAAATAACTGCACATTTGAAAATCACACATGGCTACAGTAATATTCTATCAATGAGCAGGCAGAAAAATTCAAAATTTTCTGTTAACAAAACCCAATCACAAAAAAGCCTCGGGAATGATTAAGTCACAAGTGTCAGGCAGAGAAACATGTGAGGCTATGAGAGGCTGAGTGGGTAGGGCAAAATGAATCCGAAGGTTCTAGCTCAATAGACTGGGATGGGATCAAGAAGGACAACTAAAATCTGTGGCAGCAAGAAGGTGGCAGTGGAAATGATGGTTACAAAATCTGAAATCTGAAAGCAATGGAATGCTTGGATTGGGCATAATTATAGACCTAGCATAATGGCTTCATACCTTTCTAACCGAAGCATGCGCTTACAGTGGTTTTGACAATACCTAAATAAGAAGCTAATCATTTATGTAAAAGGAATGGATAAGGTGATGAGTCTCCATGGTTAAATGAAGACTGTACTATTTCAAAAGCAAGTCTGTGTTATCTCCCAGGGGAAAACAGGATAACTTTATTCTAAGCCATTGGTTTTAAAACTCTGCTATTTGGTTTTAGCAGCTGAATAGTTCTTTTAAAGGCTAAAATATTAAGTGGGTGGTCAATGCACATAACAAACCAAAAATAAAGCGGGACTGGTTTCAAGAGGATTAGGGTATGGACATCAGCTAGCCGCATCCACTCATCTCCGTCCATCCTCCCTGCACCCAAGTACCTCAACTATTCTTACAAAAACAGTTTAAAAGTTACTGCTTTAAGGGGTGCCTGGGTGGCTCAGTCGGTTAAGCATCTGACTTCAGCTCAGGTCATGATCTCACAGCTCATGAGTTCGAGCCCTGAGTCAGGCTCTGTGCTACAGCATGAAGTCTGGAGCCTGCTTCGGATTCTGTGTCTCCCTCTCTCTCTGTCCCTCCCCTGCTAATGTGCTAGCTCTCTCTCTCTCTCTCTCTCTCTCTCTCAAAACTAAATAAATATTTAATTTTTTTTTAAATCACTGCTTTAAATCAAATTAAGGGCAATAACTTTCCTTAAAATAACAAGAGTATTTTAGGAAATGTTTTTGATGCGAACATTTAAACTTATGAAATGTGAAATCTGGAATTATTTTTTCAGTATGAATTCCCAGACATAAATACTGAACTCTGAAAAGAAGGATCCTATGAGATGTCTATCACCTTACTCAAGATAGATTATGCTTTCAACAATAATATAAGCCCAATTATTGAAATCCTTCAGGAGAAGATTCTACGATCAAATGTATGGCCTCCCAGATAGCCCTTACACCTCTGTTTTTGTCACTTCCTCAGATATTAACTTGTATCTTGCAGGTGTAAGAAATATTAAACTATAACAATTTTTCTAAGAGAATATGCTATTGAAATATTAAATATATTCGTCATAATTCTTGGCCTCTGTGCTTAAGCCTAAACCAGGGAATTTTCAAGACTGTAAAATTGTCAAAATCTATAGGAAACATTTTAAAGAGAATTTAAAGGAGGGAAAATAGAATTGTACTTTATGTAGATATACATTTAAAGTTTCCATGTAGGAAATATTTCTAGGGGCGCCTGGGTGGCTCAGTAGGCTGGGTGTCTGACTTTAGCTCAGGCCATGATCTCACGGTTTCTGAGTTCGAGCCCCACATTGCGGTCTGGGTGGATGGCTCAGAGCCTGGAGCCTGATTCGGATTCTTTGTCTCCCCCTCTCTCTGTTCCTCCCCTGATCGAACTCTGTCTCTCTCTCTCCCAAAAATAAATGTTAAAAAATTTTAAAAAAAAGAAATATTTCTAACAAAGGACATAAACAGTCCTGTAAAATGCTGTTATCTTTAAGATATGTGACTATCAAAATTTAGTAAATTTATTAATCTACAGTGCTATCAAAAACAAGCATATCATTTGATGGTTTATAGGATATATTTACATACTAACTGGATGGATCACCATAATTCAGTAAAGCGAGTAATAACATATATTCTTCACATATTATGATTTTAAAATAAACTCCTAAAGTTTAAAGTGACATGCTCAGAGTTAGCTAAAAATTGTCAAGGTGAGACTAACATTTAGTCATGAGGTCAAAAGTAGTGCTGTTGAATTACCCAGCCAAATACTAAAATTAAGGTTAACAGTAATTAGATGCCATCTTGTTTCCATAATAAAAGAGTAGTAGCTTTGCTACTGACTACCTTTATTCATCTTGGGTTTCTATTCATCTTGAAAACAGGAAAGAATCACTTAACAGGATGATTGTTGGAGAAAATTACAAAATACATATGCACAGATACTGGCATGTGTCAGGTTCATGTACTGTGATATACAGTCGTTGTATGGTTTAAATTAGTGTTGTTAATGTATTTTTTAAAAAATCTGCAATACACAAGACTTGTAAGTAATTAAGACATCTCTATTGTACTTCTCATGAAAGTTTAATAAAATTTTCTGGAGTAAACTCAGGTAATACTTTCACTTCTTATTTTTTCCAACATCTAAGTAATTCAGGTTATAAGGGTACTCAAGTTTTTCATTTGAAATTTTAAAATATTCAGGCATATAAAATTATAAATGAATATACCCAGGGAGTTTTACCACTCTTAACTACTTGCTTCATCATTTACTCTTGCCATGGTCTCATTTCACTGCATCTCTTGACTATCTTTCTAAGCCTAACTCCAGTTGATAAGTGACTTCATTTTGGACTTTTACAGTGTCACTCTTGGTACGTCATTTCCAGCCACATATTTCAAGCAAGGGCAGCTAGCAGACCAGCTGTATCCTCTTCCCAGGTGATGAAACACCACAGCCAGACCAATAACCAATGGAGAACAACAGTTTTCAAAACAGTAATCTGTATTTTTATGCCTATTCCCTGACACCCACTAAAATTCAAGCTCTATTTTTATTTTTCCATTGTTATTTTTCTCCATTGTTATTTTTCCAGTTAAACTGAGTATTTAGACATAGGGTAAAATACCAATGAAAGAACTTAAATGATAGATATTGCCTTGCAGAGAGAGTAGCTGACGTGATCACACCAATTGAAAAGGAGCTAGTGAAGCTTTCATAATTTTGAGGGACTGTTCATCACATTGCTCTTGAAGTTTGTTAAGTAGAGTTCATAGCAATAAAAAACAGACAAACGGCTTCCTACTTGAGAAATGTTTCTCTGAACATAGACAAAATAATTGTGTTGAAATATATAATTCCCATTTCAATTTTTTCACCTAAATGTATTAACTTGTTATACTCAATTTATTTTATTTTTTTAAGTTTATTTCATTTATTTTGAGAGAGAGAGTGTGCGCGCATGAGAGGGGCAGAGGGAGGGAGAGAGAGAATCCCAAGCAGGCTTTGCAATGTAAGGATGGAGCCTGACATGGGGGTTGAACCCACAAACAGTAAGATCATGACCTGAGTCTAAATCAAGAGTCAGATACTTAACCTACTGAGCCACCCAGGTGTCCCTATACTCAATTTCTCAGAAATAAAATTGATTTACATATCTATCAAAAGAGTGGGAATTCAGTCTAATTCTGGAGGACTATTCAAAAAAATTAGCATAACACTTACATATTGCAATAATGTGATGAGGTCTAAAATACAAACCTAATGTAATGTAGGTAATGTAATGTAACTTGCTACATGCCAGAATCCTTACCTAGACTGTATCATTTAGTTGTAGTAATAACCCTATGGTCAGACATTATAATTCATATTTTATGTGATGAGGAAACCAAGACTCAGTGAGGTGAATAAATTTTCATGATCACATAAGTAGCATCTGGATGAAACTAGATATTCAACTGGGTACATGTGACTTTAAAGTTCCCACATCTTTCATCACAGAATTATGTCTTGCTGTTCATTTCTCACTGATCATAATATACCTCAATTAAAGCAAAGTATTGGCAAAAGAAAGAATATACCAAGAATAGTAAAGATAATGAAGAGTCTTAGCATGAAATCTTAGGATATTTAACCTAGAATAACTTAATTATTAATTCACTTATGCAATTAACACTTAACGAGTGCCAAATGTGAGTCAGTCTCTGCACAATTTGCCAGGGGTCCAGAAAACTATTAACATATAATCTGTATCTTTAATTGCCTACTTAGTATTAAAGGGAGAGAAAGAGGAGAGGTCACAACCAACACCACAGAAATACAAACAATTATCAGAGAATACTATGAAAACTTACATGTGAACAAACTTGGCAATCTGGAAGAAATGGAAAAATTCCTAGATACCAACACACTACCAAAACTCAAACAAGAAGAAATAGAAAATTTGAACACACCTATAACCAGCAAAGAAATTGAATCAGTTATCAAAAATCCTGGGCCAGGATTTTCCAAAAAAATAGAAATGGAAGGAAAGCTTCCAGACACATTCTATGAAGACAGCATTACCTTGATTCCCAAACCAGACAGAGACACCAGTAAAAAAGGAAAATTATAGGCCAATATCACTGATGAACATGGATGCAAAAATTCTCAACAAGATACTAGCAAATCGAATTCAACAGCATATAAAAAGAATTATTCACCATGATCAAGTGGGATTCATTCCTGGACTGCAGAGCTGGTTCAATACTCACAAATCAATCACTGTGATACATCAAATTAATAGAAGAAAGGGTAAGAACCATATGATCCTGTCAATAGACGCAGAAAAAGCATTTGATAAAATACAGCATCCTTTCTTAATAAAAACCCTCAAGAAAGTTGTGATAGAAGGAACACACGTTAACATCATGTTAACATCACAGTATGTTTAGGATATAGTAGTAAATGATACTGGAAAGTACATGGAAACAGATTCTGAAAACAAACTAAATAGTTTGGGCTTCATCTTGAATATGGTGGTAAATCAACAGCATTTTAAAAATTAGGGGAGTACCCAGAAAAATCCACATATTAGAGAAACCTTATGGTAGTTGTGTGACAAACAGATTGAAGGTGAGCATGACTTAGGACAAGGGAATTAGGGGGCTATGGCAGCGGTCCACAGTAAATGATAATGGAAAATGAATAAGCGATTACTGCAGTTATGGTACTTGTTCAACAGATAAAGGGTATGAAGTAATGCAAGGAGTTTAGGAAGACTTGTTTTCAAGACTGAGTCATTTGATGAATATTTAGACCAGTTACTAACGTCGGGAATGTACAAATAGAACCTGGTTTGGTGGGGAAGATGATGAGCTCAGCCTCAATTACACATGTTATGTTTTAATTTCTATATAAGACTAAGATCCAGGTGGACATGTTCAGTAGGCAGTTTGAAACAACGAGTTGGTAACAGAATGGTAATTAAATCCATAAATAAGGGTAGAATTGTCAAGAAATAATATTTTAATTTTACCAAAGGCAAAAAGATTAGGCTTCTTACGTTACTCCTTTAAGCATATTTAAGACAAATCATTGGGATATTTTAAAAAAGTAATTTTTTAAACTATTTTTAAAACATTTTTTTTTAATTTTTATTTTGCATGAGAAAGAAAGCATGAGCAGGGGAGAGAAAGAATCCCAAGCAAGCTCCACACTAAGCATGGAGCCGGATGGGGCTCGATCTCATGACTGTGAGATCATGACGGGAGCCAAAATCAAGAGTCGGGCACTTAGCTGGCTGAGCAACCCAGGTGCCCCAAGAAAGTAAATTTTAATTCATTACAAGGAAGAACTTCGAAAACACGTTCTGAAACATGAAAAAAACTATCACAGAAAGGAAAATCGGAGTAGTGTTCAAAGAGAGGGAAGAAACAACTATTAAGAATGTCAAACAGGGAGTTCTTGGATCTTGCAGAGAAGGGTGTGCAAACTCATATACCTACAGGCACCAGGCAAGTGGCACAAACAACTCAAGACAGTCAACAGAAGTATAATATGGAGAGCATGTGTCCCATATATAGTGGAACATGAATTCTGTTCTGATTATAGCCACAAGAGAAAATGGACTCACCACTACAGTTTGGATCAGAAGTTCAAGAAAACTAGAAATGAGATTTTTGTGTGAAATATCAAACTTTTAAATACTGGTAATGAATTTAATATCTAATGTGGTGAGGCCAAACTGTCTTCTCTGTGAAAAAAAAAAAAAAGATTCTGGAAGACATTTCCTGCTGTGAAATGTAGAGTTCTTTCAGTACTTTCCAGCGTTTTAATATATTATAGTTTAATGTTTTCCTATATTTTTTATATAATTGTATTATTTGCCATTGACTGACCTAACTTTTGTATTGAATCTTCCAAAACCTTAGCGCACTGCATTCCCTATCCCCGGAACAACCTCTCCACTCTGCCTGGACTGCTGGCTGTCCATTAACTCTTTGAGGCCCACTCATGCCCCAAAATTTTCACAAACTAAGAACAGAATTTTCATCTTCCTTAAGTCAAAGAACAGAATTTTCATTTTTCTTAAGTCACTGACAATTTTTTTCATGCTTACTAATGCAGCCATATTTTTGTTGGACTACAAACTCCTTGAGGATACTAATGACATACGTAACTTTATAACTTATATATATCTTCTGCATAAATTCAATGGGTAGTATATTTATTTCATGAACATCAAGGCAAATCTTGAGAGATTATTTAACAAGATAAACATTTTATGTCAGGGGCCAACCAAGGAGCATGTACAATTCCCATTCTTCAGTTGTTTAATGAACGCCCAAAGATAACAGTAATCATTGTTATTGATCCTTTATGGTTTATAAATTTCTTTCAAATGTCTTTCAATGTCTTCTCATTAACCTTCACAAGAACTCTTCAAGATGAAAGCAGAAGCTATTGTGATTAACCTCCCACCTAGTTAAAGATCCCTGTATAGGGGAAAAAAAAAAAAAAAAAAAAGAAAGAAAGAAGATCTCTGTATAGAAAATACAGGGGCGCCTGGGTGGCGCAGTCGGTTAAGCGTCCCACTTCAGCCAGGTCACGATCTCGCGGTCCGTGAGTTCGAGCCCCTGCGTCAGGCTCTGGGCTGACGGCTGGGAACCTGGAGCCTGTTTCCGATTCTGTGTCTCCCTCTCTCTTTGCCCCTCCCCCGTTCATGCTCTGTCTCTCTCTGTCCCAAAAAAAAAAAAAAAAAAAAAAAAAAAACGTTGAAAAAGAAAAAAAGAAAATACAGACACCTGTACAGTAAGACCAAATTGAAGGTTACCTAGTTTCTATACTTAGGTGCCTTCCTAGGCACCTAGGCACCACTTAAAATAACACCAATTAAATGTATAAAGGCACTGCACACTGACAGCTTTTAGTAAACTACTGAGTCTGCGATCCTTGGTATTTCATCCACACATTAATTGTAGAACTGCCCCCAGTTGATCTACAAGCTGTTGACTGTTTTTACTGTATAATCATAATCATTAGCCTTTGAGGAACTGTGACGCTTAATATTTAGGTACACTGGCGTGTCTGGCATGTCCACCTTTTTTTCAAAAATGAAAACTTGTTAAACATATGTATCTAAATATGATATATTGATTACTTCTCTGTAAAACATTTTCATAAACACTTATAAATCAGAAAAAACAATTGGCATAGATAACACTGGTCTCATTCTTGGATCAGAAAATATCATGATAGATAGGAGCCTCTGGCTGTCAAGAATTTAAACAGCAAATCTAAGAAGTGATTTTTTTTTCATTCTTTCAAATTGCATGAGTTGGCAAATCAACAATACTATATTTCATTTCAGTTTTCACATAATTTATTCACTTCTGCAAGGAGACGACCCTCTAGGGAATGTCCCACATCTATGTCATGTTACCTCTTACTGTATTTTCCATTTAGCTACAGCTGACAGATGTGACAAAATTACAAGGAGCTGGGCAACGTCCCTAACCGGGCCCACAGAAGCAATTCCCACAGCTGCACAGAAGAAAAAATGCAAATTATTCCACACTCAGGTTAAATTCTTTCAAGTTAATTTGCACTTGAAGTTCTCTCTCCAAAGACACCTTTATTTCTCAATGTATCACAGAGTTGTTCTGAGCTGATTCTATTTACAGTCAAAACAACACTTCACACTGGAAATCATCCAACGTTGAAAGGAAGTACAAAGATTAAGGAATTTACTGATTTCAGAAATGGTAATGTGAAAAGAGAGCAATGTTAATTATAGAAACTAACAGTTCTAATCATCTGAAATAGGCACCTAAAATTGGAGAATCAGATAAGGTTTGGAGTTAGCTAAACCCCTCCAAGTTTATTTTTTATTTTATATTAAAAAAAAGTGACTTTAAAAAGCATTATCAGTATGTAGGTCCTTGAAATGTTCTGATCGTTTTGCTTTTGCATTTACAATGCCAAGATACCTTAACATTGCTAAGAGGCAGATAGCTAATTAAGAGCCAGAAAAGCCCAATACAGCAAATTTGCAGCAAGAAAATAAATGAACCTCTGTCATACTAATAAGATAGCATGACTTCTGCATTCAGGTTAGTTAGATGCTGACCTTGAGGCGTGGAATCCCAACTTCTAAGTACTATTACAGCCTCACTCTTGAAAAGGCATTAGCTTTTTTTTTTTAATCATTTCCCATAGCCACAAAGAAAATGAAGTACATGAATATAAACTACAATTAAACCCATATTGTGATAATATTGCTCTATTTATATAATAGCTTTTATTGTTTCCTGAGAAAAACCAGGAGAAAACCCACTAGAAAAAAATCCAGTAAAAGTACTAATTGAAGCTTTGTATGTTTCAGAATGTCCAGGTATTAGTACTGATTATTAATTTTATCAGTTTGTTTTCAAAAGTTTTCTGACTGGATGACTATAAATCCTTAGTTTGATACACTTAAAGTAAATGTAAAATATAAAATAAAAGTGAATCTTACAGACAGAAAGCATTCTTTAAAATTGAGCACAAGTTAATTATGTTGATAAAAGTGTCCTAAACAAGTAAATGTTGCATGTAGCATATTTTTAGATTCCCATTCAAATTCACACTTAATTGTAGAGTACACTAGTTTTGCTTTTTGCTTTTTATCCCCTGGATAAAAGCTTCAGCTTTCCACCTATGTGACTAAGGTGTGACAATCATCACGTAACTGACTTCTTGGATCTCATATAAATAGAATGTGTTATAAAGTGATTATAATTTGTACCAATGAGAATGTCAGGAAAGGCACTGAAGTGTACATATAGATGGTTATTTTGTACCAAATACATCTTGTATTTCCCTGGACAAAATCTACAAAAAATTCTTACTTAGAAGCAGAGCCAGAACACTGAAGAGGAAGAATATTCTTAACATTATATGGAGATAGTATTTATTAGTTGAAAATCTTACAAAAAGTTCTATTTATTTTAATTATTTGTAATTATCAAAGATTTACTCTTTATAATTACTTTCTGAAAATCACAAGGTATACAATATACTAAAAATAAGGACTCTATCTTACAGGAGGTCTTTTGGTTGGAGATCAGTTTAAATAGATACCATTTGTTAGATCAATTTCTGGCAGGATTCCAATTCATGGGATAACAGAAGGGAAACTGATAAAATAATGTACTCTCTTTTTCTATAATAATAGTACAAGAACATAGTTAAAAGCATGCATTTCAAACACAAACCCACCATATGATACTGGAAATGTCACAGCTGTTGGGAAGTAGTTGAGTTTTCTGTAATTCTATTTTTTCTCTATTAAAAATCCACTTAAACGGGCACCTGGGTGACTCAGTAGGGTAAGCATCCAGCTTCGGCTGAGGTCATGATCTGACAGCTCGTGAGTTCAAGCCCCACGTCGGGCTCTGTGCTGACAGCTCGGAGCCTGGAACCTGCTTCTCTCTCTGTGTGTGTCTCCCTCTCTCTCTGCCCCTCCCCCGCTCACACTCCACACACTCTCTCTCTCTCAAAAATAAACACTAAAAAAATTTAAAAATCCACTTAAAGATATTCAAGTCTAACACAAAGATTATTATTTCAAATCAGCAAATAATACATATATTGGCTTCCGTGGAAAAAATTAAGAGCTCAATTTATAACCTAAATGGCAGGAACTTCACATGTCAAGTCCCTAAAAATTTTCTTACAGCTAAAACTGTAGTTGGAGTGTTTTCATGTTGTTCCTGTTTACACAGCCTTCCTGAAAGTAGATGAAAGACTAAGTTCTCTCTCACAACCATTTCTGAAAACTAATAATTTATTTTGATCTTAATGGCAATCTCATGTTGAGATTGTTGTGGCCTGGATTTCATGGCTGTTTGCTTTCGCTGCCTTATCTATCTAATAAAATATTACCGTATTCACGATTGCTTCACAGCCCAGGGAAAAATAACAAACTTCATCTACAAGTAATTCTAGCTTCTCATTGGAAAAAATTGGCAATTTTAACAAACTGCTTGTATTTAAATTTATATGCCTAGGTTGTTGCATTGTCCTCTTTAAAATGGAATCTTTAATTTTGTCATCAATATTATTTTACAAGAACATGAAAAATATCCTCCCTTTTCATATGCTGATTTAAAAAATTGTTTTCATACTTATTACTGTTGAAAATGGGTACATGTAATTTAAAATAGTGATGTTAGCTTTAAAATTTGAACACGTACTAAAATTTCTCAGGATTCCAGCTCCATGTGTCAAGATGAGTCCACCACGTGAATTGTAAAAATGAAACAAAACAAAACAACAACAAAAGACATGTGTGAAAGGTAGGATGCTTCATATCCAGGTAAGTCAGACCATGCATGCAGCATATCGTAAGTATATTAGCGGGGCTTTTATATACAATCCATACAGATTTTCAATATGCATCTCTTTCTTTAAAGACATGTACAAATCATTGAAGATTCATGGACAGGAATTATTTATTTACCCTTTTAGTTCTGTAATCCATTTGCTTCCATTCTCTGAATTTTCTGAACAGTTTTTCTAAGTCATATACATCACTACAATTTACTAAAAGGATATTAAAAATAGAAAATAAAGGAAAATAATTCAAATTCCATTAAGATCTTTTTCTTCGCTACACTCTACTTGGAAACTGACAAAACTGTTATACAGAAACTGCTGGGAATTTCTGTTGGTTGCTTGGTTAGTTGTTGGTTGTTTTCCAGTGTAGTGCTTTAAGACTTTACTGTGCAAATAAATCATCTGGGATCTTGTCAAAATGTGGATTGTGACCTACTAGGGCTAGGGCTAAAACAGACTTTTAGCATTTCCAATAAACTCTCTGATGCTATAGGTGCTGTTGGCTCTCAAGTCACACTTTGAATTGCAAGGCTCCAGGTGACATGCACATGCTCTTTCTGCCTATTTCCCATACACCTACAAACCAGAAGAGCTGTCTCAGACTGCATTTCCTAAAGTTGACTCATGTGATAAGTGAGCTACAGAGGAATCCAATCTCTGAACCAATCTCTCCCTCTCCCTATCTCTCTCTCTCTCTCTCTCTCTCTCAATCTCTCCCCTCCCCTCTCAGGACATGGCACACCTGAGATCACTTTCCCCCCAGAGGATGACTTCTCATGCCACGCTCTTGGTTACCCCCTGTCACCTCCAGGCCTTAATTCTGTCTGCAGAGTAGACATATTTCCCACATCTGAGCTCTGTTTCATGCCTCTATCTTCTAGCTCTATAGAGCTTAGCAGTTAAGATCACTGTAGCCAGTAAATATATGACTATATAAGGCTTCCAATACTGCATAACAAATCACCACAAACACAGCACCTTCAAACAACACCCATGTATCTGTTCACACTTCTTCAAGTATGGTATCTTCAAGAATGGTATGGTTGGGTTCTCTGCTCAAGATCTCCTGAGATTGAAATCAAGGATTTCTGGGGAAATCCATTACTAGGTTCTTTCCAGTTATTGGAGAATCAAGGTCATTGCTGCCACATGACTGTGGTTCTTCTCTTCTTGCTGGCTCTCAGTAGGGGGTTACTCTCAGGTCTTTTCCAGTCTTTTTATCATCAAGACAGTAATGGCACCTTAAACCTTTCTGGTGGTTTCAAACTCTGACTTCTGCCACCAGCCTGAGAAAACTCTCTGCCTTTAAAAGCCTCATGTGATTTGTCAGGCAGGCCCATCTAGATAATCTCCTTATTTCAAAGTCAGTTGAATTTGAATTATATCTGTAAAATCTCTTCAAAGCAATACCTGTTTGATTGAATAACTCAGAATGGGGATTCTGGGGGAGCTCTCTTAAAATTCTGCCTGAGCAAATAATTTTTTGCCTTTCAGTTCCTTGTTCTGCAAATGAGGATAATATGAATACCTGTCTTAAAGATCTTTGTGACAATTAAATATTAGAACATTAGTTGGCTCATGCTAGGTACTCAATATCTATTAGCTGCAATTATTACTATCAATATTATGGTCATTGACATCTTTTGCCTATCCAAACTTACCCCTATCTCCAGTATTAGGCTAGGTCAGTGTAATTTTTCATAGCTTTTTTAGATGGAAACTTACTATTGTGTCTGCTCAGCCCTCTGGAAACTCTGAAGAAGAAACAGTCTGAATGGCCCAGTTATCAGTTTCACCCAAGTGAGCAAGCATGGATGTTGCTGCACACAATCATTCACACTTTCAGGCATTGTTCAAACTCTGGCACTCAAGAGGCTTGCCCCTTTCCCAAATTGTCTTAAAATGCCTAATGACAGACACAGGAGCACATGTGCAAACTATGAGAAATGGCTTCAAGTGAACACACACACACACACACACACACATACATACACCCCTGTGATTATTATTATTCCTGCTTTGCAGTTTAGAAATCCTAGGATCAAAGAGATTTATTTCCGAATGCAATTAATTTTACTAAATAAAGTTTACTTCACTACACACAGTAAGTGGCAGCACCAGGATTAAAACCCAGTCAATGTAGACCCAACATCCACAGGTTTTCCAGTCATGTCACTGCCTCTCTCATTAATCACAACTGAGCACTGTTCTTCTTCTGGAATTAATATTTGCCATTATCTGAAGAAATACAGGTTTCTTAAAATATCACAAAATGTATTACTATGTACTAGGATAGCGTGTGGCCCAATGTCTTATATACAGTTGGCATTTAATCAATTTTTGTTCAGAGAATATTAAAATTCAATATACATCGCAGTGTCTGACTGTACTTTGACCTTCTCTTTCCCTTTGGTTTCACATATACCTATTACATTTTCCTAATGCTCTGATCAAATAGACTCTGATGGACAATAAGCCCTATTGAAATGCAATGAACAAATTAACATGCTTCATATAAGCATATCATTTTTGAAAGAAGAGCAAAGCTGTCAGATCGGAGAAGCTTCAGTTAAAGACATCCACTCTACTTAGTTCAGTGAAGGAAGAATTTCTCACACTGAAACTGGAATTAATTGGAGTATAATTGGCAACAGATACTGACTTGAGCTGAAAACAAAACAGGTTTCAGAATACATTAGATTATCACTTAATTAGTGGTATCTTTGAACTCTAAACCAATCTTTACACGAATTCTATACACAGAACAAAAATTCATTTGAGAAGAACAAAGCAATGGAAACCCTCATGAGGGTCCCTAATGCAAGTGGCAAAAAGATAGTTTCTACCTACACTAAGTTGTGAACTTTTTTAATCAAACTTTAAAGCACAACTGTAAGCAACGAATCATGGTACGCCATTACCCTTCATAACACAAGCCTTCCCGAAATCCAAAATCCTCAGCATTTTCAAGTTAAACATGGCGATGAAGACATAACAACGTTTTTGAGACATAGGAAGTAATTTTAGCTAACAGCATAACTTAATATACCTAAGTAGAGCTTACTGTTATTGGAATTACAATGTTCTCTTCCCAAATAATGCACAAGATGTCATTTAAAGTGACTTAACCTTGAAAGGAACAGGGATATAGGTGGAGTATCCGTTTTAGAGCAGAATGCCTACCATCTGCTCTAAATACGATCTTTGCAGAATGCCTTCGATACACGAGGAGAAGAGGACAGGAGACAGAGATCTTTAGGCATCTCGGTGGTATCTAAATCCTCATGTCACTACAAGGCTGGTTCTACCTCTAACTTTCTTTACTTTTCTCATCCTCCACCACCTTGCCAATTTTGCTTGGATGACTTGACTTGTATGTACTTACATCACTTGCACCTGAAAGAATTCCACTTCTATCATCCAACCACCCCAAAGTCACATTCTGGAGTAAAAACCCATTTTCACACAATATCACCAGTTCTAGGATTCTGCTTTCTGAATATGATTTCTTTATCCTCCGGGTGGATTGTTCAAATTTTCTTACTACAAAGTTTGTTTCAACTTCATGACAATACTGAGTATTACTTCTTTGGTTTTCTCACATTTTCCCACATCTATCTTTGACAAAGTGCCCTAAAATTTCATTAGTGGTCCTGCTAATAATTAGTGGTCCCTAATATCTTTTTGTTGTATGCTTTCTCCATACCTACACTGGAGCTTCCCCAAAACTGTTGGGGCAAAATAAATCTACTCACCAGCCAGATTGCCATTATAAATTCATAACCATCATCCTCATAGAAATTGTGCAGATAAGATTTTCTCCAGTCAACTATGTGACAAATACTTCAACAAAAGATGGAAAGCATTTTAAATATTCTCCAAACTCTCAACAAACTTACCCTTTAGTTCCAGGATATAAACTTGCCTCTTACTTCACAGCAGAATAGACCACCACTGCATGAATTCCACTTTTCTGCTACCAACCTACAAAACTGCTATTGTTTCAACTTTTGCATAGGGATTAAGAACCTGGGATTTGAAGCTGGGCTTTTCCACTTATTAATGGGTACATTAGGCCTGTTATTTTATCTAAGACTCCCTTCCTTATTCTGCAAAATTAGAATTTAATGGTTTCAATTTTCCTGAATTGTTGCAAGGATTGCATTAATCATGTAAAGTGCTTAATGTGTGGCCTGGCGCATGATAATCTTCAATAAATAATTGTTATATTATTATTATGTTGTTGCGAAGCTGTTCTCTTTCCCTTACCTTCTGTTTCAGTAGACAGAGTTTCTTACTCACCAAAATTTCCACACACATATTTTGACTCTTTACCCACTTCTATCCCTTGTGTGAATAGTGTTAAATTTTATTTTAATGTTTTGTTTATTTTTGAGAGAGAGAGAGAAAGAGAGAGAGAGAGAGAGAGACAGAGCATGAGTGGGGGAGGGGCAGAGAGGGAGAAATAGAATCTGAAGGGGGTTCTGGGCTCCGAGCTGTCAGCCCAGAGCCTGACGCGGGGCTCGAACTCACAAACCATGAGATCATGGCCTGAGCCAAAATGGGACGCGTAACCCACTGAGCCACCCAGGTGCCCCGAGTAGTGTTCAGTGTTAAGGAATCACTGTGGAAGGTCTTCTTAAAGGACCTTTCCTATCACCCGTTGGAAACATTTTGGCCAATCCTACTCCCCAGAGTGGGATTGTCACCTGAAGCTAATCTGGGTCCATGAATTATATGTGAAAGGATGGATGTGCTGTTTCTCCTTCCACTCTCTTCCTAGGGAAAAGGTTGATAGCTTACAGTCTATTCATGGCCCAGAACCAAGAACAGGGTAAGAAACTATTGCTTTATAGCTTCTGAGACCTGTGGAGGCATAATCTGCCAAGATTTGTGGTGGTTTGGCAATGATATTATGTGACACCATAAAGAAAGTCAAATAATTTAACATGCTTCATTTAAAATAGCTCTCCACAGAAAAAACACACTGTCAGTGGGTACTTTACCTAAGCTAAGTTTAATGGCTGCACCATATTTTAAATGCTAATCATTAATTGACACTTCAGAATGAAGTGACTTTAGAAAAATATACTCAAGTACTATGACTGATTTAAGGAAGTGATTAATTCCCCATGCAGGGAGTGGAAGAATAAAGGCACTGTTGAGTTACTGCACATAAGTATTTGTCATTGTCACGCTGACAGTTTGAGATATCATTAAATATTAGGAAATTAACTGCTTAAATCTACAGATATAGTGCAGTAAGTAAAATAAAAAGCCTCATCATGATTATGTTGGCTTAATAAGAGTCACCGGAAGAGTTAACCTAAAAGCATGTTTAAGCTACCGAGGTGAGTAAATATCATATACAAAGCTCAAAAAGTAACTATTACAAATTTCAAAAATCTAATGTAAAAGTGCTTCCAAATTTAAATAAACCAGGCCTAGGTACATCTTCTATTTCTAAAAGGCAAGACAGTGACAGCCACTTTAATTAGGCGTTATGGTGACTCCAACAATCCTATTTCCTTTTCAGAGGCACATGAGACTTTGATTTCCTCTTCACTTCCCTTTTAATCAGCCTGGGCTTACTGTGCCCCCACTTTCATATATCCTTTCTGCATTAAAAAGAAATAAGAGCAGATATGCCCTCAAGTTGGGAACTGAGAGATGTAGGAGGATTTTTACCTTTTACATTTTCATTTATTAGGTTTTATAATAAAATATGTACTGCATTGGACTACATGTCATCTCACCTGGTTTAGTGGGTAAATAATTCCTTTTTCCTATGGGGAAAGTATTTTTGGAATACAACCACCCATGACAAATTAATTCCTGTGTTAGTATATGAGTGCAGTGAGATTTACCAAAATATCCAATTATCTTTCATGGTTCAAAAACCTCATCTTCTCTATTCCAGTATTAGTGTTATGTAGTGTTTCAAAAACCTATCACATAGTAAGGCTTCAAGCTGGCCCTTATTCTAGACTGCTTGAATAAAAGGAGGGAGCACATCATATGGTACAACATACACATGCATACAGTTATCAGGAATAGCATTTCTATTATTACGGTCTCCATACTAAACAAACAATTCAGGTGATACTTTTTAGTAACATACTCTGAAACCACACTGATCTGGTTCTTACAAAATATTCCAGAATCACCACATTTTGCACTTGAAAACTGATCTAAGAAGTTTTGTTATTCCATGTAGATAATATCTAGAGGGAGTACTGTTAGACATCATATTTACATTAAAATATGCTATGAAAAAGGCACCATTTTGCAATTTACACACATATTTCTTTTTATTATTGCCAGAGTCAGTATGTATTGTCCCAGTGTCAACCCAAATGCCATGGCCTTGAATATGAATGCAAACTAAATGCTTATAAAATTAAATGCTACTTCCAATGGAGTGCAAATGACCATTTAAAAGCAGGGACTGCACAATGAACTTGCAAGTGGGAAAGCACACAATGAGATTTTAGAGGCTACAGTTCCTCAGAAAGTAAAACGAAACAAAACAAAATGGCCTTAGTCTGCAAAAATATTTATATTCTGGCAGCCACACAATCTACTGTTATTTACAAAGCTGGTCTACTAAGACAGAACATGAGTATTTTGTGTTCAGTAGTATGTTAACATCTTCACTTAAAGCCTCTTGAGGTTACTCTTTATAAAAATTTCTACCACTTGGGTTTTGACAATAGCCTTAACATATTAAAGGATGCAATTAAAAACAAAAATATTAAGCAGTTAGCAGGAACATATTTGCTTCTTAAAACAAGGCTCATCAAAAACCAGGCGAAACAAGACAAAACAGAAGAAATGTATTCTAATCACTCTCAAAGATTAAACCCAAGCTTAACAGAAAATCATTAAAATACATTTATCAGAGCCTAAAGAACCAATGACTTATTGGTAAATGAGTGATCAGTCATCTTCTTGTCACTATCTGCACACAGCAGATACCAAGCCATCCACTCAGCTCTGATCAGGGCTTTTCAGCTTGCTCTTTGTGTGCAAGAAGACTGTCTCATGGGTGTAATTTCCTTTTATTTTTAAAAACATGAACCAAAGAGGGAGACTGAAGTGCAGTCTAGAGAAAACGTAGTCCACAAAACATGTACCTGGTTCAAATATAAAATGGAATGAGTTTCCAAATTAATTTAACCATTGAACTAAGGGGGTCACACTGAGTTTAGAAATGAGGTCATTCCTTCCCGTCCCTGAAAGGGAGCAACCACTTTGAAAGAGACCTCTGAAGTCTCGTCTTTAGCCATGACATTATTAATATTTCTGATTCCTTCCACTGCTTGTCTTTGAATTGATGCCCAAGAAGATGTAAGTCACTGTGGAGCCACAGTTGGAAGGTAATAACAGTGTTTGTCTTTACAATAGTTTTTTGCCCTCCTGGTTTGAATGTTGCCTCTCAGTTATGGAGCTATTAATTTTTACAGACCTTCTGTTTACCATCACACCCTGCCTCACATGCCAAGTGTGTTGGTTGCTTGCTGAACCAGGACACCTAAGTCTGTTGGGCTTGGGATTCACGGAGAATCTTGGGCATTTATTTAAGGGGAGCCCCAAATGATTTTTGTTTTGCCATTTGTTAGCTAAAATCAATACATTCTATCATTATAATCTCTGCAAAACCTCAGACTGTGTGTGCCTGGCAGGCAAACCCATCAGAGACACTAAGATCTTCCCCAGCAGTACAGATATCTTATTTTTATTTTTAATTAATATAAAATGCACATTGAAACCAGAAGCTTCGAGACCCAAAGGAATCTGTTCTAAAGCCTTCAGCAGTGTCTGGTGCGCTCTCGTTTCTATGTCTGCATTCTTCAATGCTTATTTGACTTTTCTTTGAAATTCATTTGGCTTGGGCCAAAATAATTCTTGAAAGTTAAAGAAGCTGATACAAATAAAATAGTTTACTCGAGGAACTCTTTATGTTTTCTACTTATTTTTTCTCATAACAGACTGGCAAAAGTTTGAATATGCATATTTTATTTATTCCCCTCACCCATGATTTCTTATACCTAAAAAAAAGTGCCAATAAACTGCTTATGAAAACAGCATGTAGCTGAATCAAGTTGAAGAATGCCAAGGGGTCACTGAAATATTCCTTGCCATTTTCCCCATTTTATATTCTTTTTCACCCCATTTCTGTAACCTGGAAGAGAAGAATTTCAACTTCTTTCCTAATTACAATTTATTCATCTTCAAAATGCCTGGCTTTAGGAGTGCCTGCGTGGCTCAATCGACTGAGCATCTGACTCGATTTCGGCTCAGGTCATGATCTCACAGTTCATGGGATTGAGCCCCGCATTGGGCTCTGTGGTGACAGTGTGGAGCCTGCTTGGGATTCTCTGTCTCCCCTCTCTCTCTCTACTATTCCCATGCTGGTGCACTATCTATCGAAATAAATAAAACATTAAAAAAAAAAAGCCCACTTTCAAAAAAAAAAAAAAAAGCCTGGCTTTAAAGCCTGGAATTAACCTAGCAAAACAAGATATTTGATATATTACAGAAATAATGTAGGGACAGCACTATAATTTAGTATTCAGAAGTAATCATGTATAATCATTTCTTTAACTCATGTAGAAATATTTGCTATAGATCAGTGATACTTTAAAATCATCGGTACCATTAAATCATACTTACTTTTTTATTAAAAAAAAAATTTTAGTGTTTATTTTTGAGACAGAGACAGAGCATGAACGGGGGGAGGGTCGGAGAGAAAGGGAGACACAGAATCTGAAGCAAGCTCCAGGCTCCAAGATGTCAGCACAGAGCCGGACGGGGGGCTCAAACTCACGGACCATGAGATCATGACCTGAGCCGAAGTCTGACAGTCAACCAACTGAGCCATCCAGGCACCCCTGCATACTTACTTTAAATAAATAAATAAATAAATAAATAAATAAATAAATAATTTTGCTCGTGTTTTCCACAGATTTGAGAATGTTTTCACAGGTTTGAAAAAACAAAATAACCACCAACAGCCAGAAACTATAAATATGTACTGTTTGCTTTCCTATATACTAAACTCTGTATTAAGTCTTGTAAAATAAAACTGAATAAAATATGACCTCCGCCCTAATGGAAATCACCAGTGTAACCTTAGCTCGTCTATGACAAAGAAAAGGCTGTACAGTCTTTGAACCAATTTTTCAAAATATTAAAAAAAAATTTTTTTTAATGTTTGTTTATTTTTGTGAGAGAGAGAGGCAAAGCAAGAGCTGGGGAGGGCCAGAGAGGGAGACACAAAACCCAAAACAGACTCCAGGCTCTAAGCTGTCAGAACAGAGACTGACATGGGGCTTGAACTCACAAGTTGTGAGATCATTACATGAACCTAAGTCGGACGCCCAACTGACTGAGCGCCCCCGTTCCAAATTTTTTTTTTTTAGGTTCATTTATTTATTTTGAGAGAGAACACAAACAGGAAAGGGTCAGAGAGAGAGGGAGAAAGAGAATTTCAAGCATGCTACACACTGTCAATGCAGAACCCGACATGGGGCTCAAATACATGAACTATGAGATCATAACCAGAGCCAAAACCAAGAGTTAGACACTTAACTGACTGAGCCACCCAGGCGCCCCTTAATCAGAATATTTAAGTTCCTCCTTTGTGGTAGGCTCTCTGTTTAAGCTGCATAGGTTCAGTGTGAAATGTATCTTTATATTCCCCACAGTGTCTTGAACACAGTAGGCACTCAATGGATAAATGACTGATTCTCTTAACCACATGAATTTATAACCTAAAATGTCCCAATAAAGTCAGGTGAGCCACAGATAATAAAAATCTGCTGGCACGACTTACATACCAACATGAGTGTCAGGGGTGGTGTGCTTTCTGACTTATTAATCTCATGGTTTGGCCTGGTAAGTGAGTTACGGTGAGTTGAATCACTTATGATTCATGTTTAATTTTATGGCTATAACTCATAGGTAGGATGGAAGGAACAAGAAGAACTCTCTTCTCTACCCATCTTCAACTGCTGTCTCTTTGGTCTATAATTCACTCTGAACTGACGTATTATACATGTAATATATATATAAAAAACAAAACCCCAGAACAAGACCGTCACACATATGAAGTAATTTAACTTTACTTTGATGATGGTATATTAAATACCTGGAAGGAACCAGTACTTGGAGATTGCAGAAAATGGTCCTTCCTTATCAACAGGGAAATAAACACTTAGAATGAGAAGGTAACCATGACTGGAAAGCCAGAGACAGGACAGCAAGTGCTTTTGTCAAGAAACATACTATTTTCTGCTAATTATCCTAATTATATCCAAAATCTGCATACTACCTTTTCATGTGAGATAAAAGCTGAAAGTATTCTGGCTTCTCAACAGGATCAAAGCAAATGTGGTTTCTTATTTGGATGAAACTTTATACACCCAGGCTTGCTGGCCACTAATTATTAAAATGGCAAATAAAATATAAGTGCAATCTATAAACTTATTTAATATTACTGTACCTAAGAGTCACGACTTTTCACTACAAGTTTGGTTTTATAATCTGACTACCACAAACACACAAAAATGTGTAAGCACAATTTAGAAAATTGAAGGGTCTGTTGTATACATTAGAGCAGTGGTTTAAAAAGTTTAGCAAGTATCAGAATCCAACAGAAACTTGTTAAAACATTTATTGGTTGGCTCCACCCCAAGATATTTTGATTCAATAGGTCTGGGATGAGGCCTGAGAATTTATATTTCTAATACATTCCCAGGTGATGCTGATGCTGGTAGGTCATAGAACACAACTTGAGGACCAGTGCATCAGGGATAACCTAAATACATTTTAGAAGAAAAAAGAAAGAAAATTTTGATGGAGCTATTGCTCAATGGCTTTTTAATTTCAAATACATGTACTTCCCGCAACTCCTCTTTCTCTCAGACTATTAGGGGAACATGAATCAGACTCCCAAGTAATTCTGATTTTGTTCCATCCAGTCATCAAGGCTGTCTCACAGATGAAATTCAGCAGTGGGTAGTTTAAGTCTTCATCTACAAAAACATGCAGCAAAAATTTTAACCTGCAAGTCCCAAGGGGGTGGAGGCCAGAATTATTCGAGGGTAACCATAAAATCCAGGATAGATATCCCCTGCTGAATTCCTGCGTGCAGAATTAAAAGCACTTCTTCAGTTCTACTGCAGACAAAATCTGCATGCTGACCTACTTCTCAAGAAAGCATGATTGATCAGCTTCACAAAATGCTCTAAGGAGGATAAGTGCTTTATTATTTTACCCAGGAAGCCAAAAATATATATTTGCATTATTAAATTTCTATTTGTTACATGCCCCTATTTGCAGACTATCATCTACTTTAGATCATCAGGGTATTATGCAGGTTATGTAAAAAATGGGAAGAGAGGACAATACATAGCTGAACACAAGTTTCAGGATCTAATTGCCTCAAATTGGCTATTTATTTATTTATTTATTTATTTTTTTTTTTTTTAATTTATTTTTGGGACAGAGAGAGACAGAGCATGAACGGGGGAGGGGCAGAGAGAGAGGGAGACACAGAATCAGAAACAGGCTCCAGGCTCCGAGCCATCAGCCCAGAGCCCGACGCGGGGCTCGAACTCACGGACCGCGAGATCGTGACCTGGCTGAAGTCGGACGCTTAACCGACTGCGCCACCCAGGCGCCCCGCAAATTGGCTATTTAAATGTTAATTGTGCTTGTTATTTAAATTGATAAAATAAAGTATTTATTAAATGGTCTTAAATATATTTATTAATATATGTTATATATATTAATACATTAATACATACAAACAACATGCATGTATTAAATGGTCTTAAATATATTTGTTAAACAATATGTGTGTTAAATAGTTTTAATTTGACAAAGTATCTTCAGTTTAACTTCCTGTGTAGAAAAGTTTTAGGGATATTCTCAATAATGTCTTCTTTTATTCTCCAAAGACTGCTGAAGAGTCTTGGAAAGATGAAGGAATATAAATCCATCAGATAAGCACATGGGCTCTAAGTAATTAGCTAAACACATAGGCAAAGAACTTTTGGTGATTTTATGTTTCAGTCATTTCAAACCATGAGTTTGTTTTCTACTCCATGTGCTGTAAATGAGCATAAAGTGTCTACACTTGAATCACACACCCCAGAGTTCAAATGAATGCTACTGATTAGTTGTTGTGTCAATGCCACAGGTGAACATGACATTCAGGTGACACAAGTGAAGGTTTTGAAATGCTGCATTAATGTTGTATCTGACATTTACTTACTTATTAAATTCTATTTTTAGGTTTATTTATTTTTGAGAGAGAGAGAGAAAGAGAAAGAGAAAGATAGAGGCAGACAGAAAAGGAGAGAGAGAATCCCAAGCAGGCTCTACACCGTCATTGTGGAGCCAAACCTGAGGCTCAAACTCATGCACCCTCAGATCACCACCTGAGCCAAAATCAAGAGGTGTACTATTAACTGACTGAGCCCCCCAGGTGCCCCTTTATAAAATTCCATTAATCTCTCTATTCTTCTATTTCTTTTCATTTACATTAAATTCACACTTATACTTCCATGTTTTAACACTCTCAATTTCCTCATCAGTAAAGTGGCACTCTGATTAGCTACCAGGTAAGACTGTTATTAGGATTATGTGAAATAATGAATGTGAAGCTATAGCATGCAGCACAGTGTAGGTACTGAGCATGGTAATTTTTGTTAAGGAAAAAAAAAATACTAGCTGGTTCTATCATAGTAAAAATGTGCAGAAGCCTGTGACCCCAATGACAAAAGACAACTCTGCTGTGCTCCAAGTTCATCCTAAGGGTAACAACTGCAAACAAGAGAAATATGGTCAGAGGCCAATTAATATGTGAATACCCTAGTTGAGATAAGAATTAGTTACCTGCGACGTTTGTATTCATACCAGTAAAAGCCTTAAGATTATCTTTGAGGTGCTCAAAGAAATTTGGATTTCTTTTCTGTCACTAGAAACTGCCTATTTTTAAGTCCTCCACCTACCAAAGAACAAAAAAATAAATAAATAAAAATGCTTACCTGGAACCTTCTTTTCAGCTAAGGAGTCAACATATGAAGAGAAATGTTCAAAAGAAAACCTTACGCAGGAAACCATGTAACTATGGATGGGAAAAACTACAAAACTTGTGTCTGTGGTGTATGTTTCCACATTACCTTGCAGCTGATTACTGGGACTATTATAAATGGTACATTTAACCAAAGAGAATGATGACAGCATCATACAAAATGACAGGTCCATTTACGTCCCTGGGTGATGGGCTGATCTTATGTATTAAACACTAATATTACAGTCCACAGTCTACCACTGTACCTAGAGATCATACATTATTGGCTTGTGCTTGGGCTTGTAAGCCATAAATATGTAATCATGAACGAAGGAAAGGATGAGGTTTTTTTCCTCTCATCACATAAAATGTCATTTGCTTTATTAGTTTATAGATTACAAAGAAGTCCTAACATTTACTGAAATCATTTACTTCTTGAAAACGTCAATATTTTGATATGGCACAAACATGATCATTAATCTAGATACTTTAGGTATGTCCCATGCTCCGAAATATCAGTAGTTATTTTCATTTCCAATAAGCAGAGCTATTTGGCCAGATCTTAGGTATCCATGGCTAGGTGAACTTGATGCCTCAATGGCCCAAGCTGAGGGTCAGATCTATTCCATGAGCTTTATTTAGACTCTACATTCACTATTTACAAGTGTCTTCTATTTAATCCTAACATCAAATCTCCTGCCCAAGAGGTAATAAGTGATATGTGTATGATTAATAAGTTATTATAAAAATAAAACTTTTTTTTTGTTTCCCATGTAAAAATCATCAAATTCCTAACAAGGTCTCTTAAAGGAGAAGTCAAAGCAAAGGGCATGATTCATACACAAAGCAGACAGTAATCCTAAAACCTATATGAATTTAAGTCCCTTTCAAACTTGAATATCCTAAGCCCAGGAATAAGTTTCAAATTTCTCCTTTCTTTAAACTTCCACAACATTACATCTTTACTTGCCTCTGACCAATCATTCATCTTTGTGTGCCCATACATATGGAGAGTGACTGAGTGGAGAGATAATCTTCATATCTCTTCCCAACACAGAATGCCTTCATCTTTAAGTCCAAAGCTACGGCTCATCTTAATACAGTGTACATAGCACATTGCTCCTGAACCAGTTAGCCGCCAGGTAAAGTCATGCAAAACTCAATTTCTGAAACTGTGGCATTTTGTGTTCCGCCCCCACCCCCCATTCCTTCAAGAGTGGGGGGAAGGAAGGGAGAAAAAAACAACTTATCTCACTTTTCAGGACTCAAGTTTATGCTTACATTCCTTTCCTCTCTAAATGACTCTTTCAGCTTGGCTACGAGATGCCATATTATAGTGCTAACTACCAGGTTTTTTTCAAATTAAGTAATTTGATTACTAATCTCTTTGTCATAAGTAAGACTCCCTTCACCCAAGTTCTGAGAATGAGGTCTGAATTTACTGTCATTCTGCTTCTTCAGTACATTACTCATGAGGGCCTAAATAGGTATGTGCAGAATATAGGGAAACTTCCTGGACAAAGTAATTGACAAAATCTTATTACAAGTATCAGGAAGCAATTTTAAATACATCTTAGGCATGGGAAATTCTAACTTTCTCCTTAAGGATTAAGAAAAAAATTGGACCTCAACGTGTATTACAGAGGTCACATGATCATATTTCCCAGTCTAGTTGGCAAACTTCTGAAAATTCAACTGAAGCCAGATATTCCCTTGTCACTTAAATACTGTAATTCTTGTCAGTGGGTCCTGAACTCTTAACATGGCTCACATTATATTAAATGGAAAGCTGGTAATAAAGTCTTTTCAACTGGTGACAACCACTAGCTGGATCAAGGTCAGTCCTCCACACTGCCCCCCCCCCAAAAAAAAATGAATAGAACAGAAAAATAAAGGGAAAAAATGGACTTCTAGGGAAGATGGCAGAGTAGGAGTATACTAAGCTTACATCGTCCCACAAATACAACCAGATAACACCTATATCAATGTAAATAACCCAGAAAACAACTCAGAGACTGGCAGACCAGACTCTCCACAACTAAAACTATGTGTATCTGTAAAAAGTCAAAGGATTCACAAAATGAAAGGTTGTAAAGTATGACACTATATAGCAAAAATGTGGGAGAAGAAATAAAGAATGGGTTTAAACTTAAGCAACCATCAATTAATAAAGACTGCTCTATGCATAAGATGTTTTACACAAACCTAATAGTAACTATAAATCAAAGCCCAGTAATATATATGCAAAAAATAAGGAGAAAGGAATCCAAGTATATCACTAAAAAAAAAAGGAAGCAAATCATGTGAGGAGAGAGAAGAAAACATGAGAGAAGAACTACAAAACCAAACATAAAACAAATAACAAAATGGAAATAACTACATACCTATCAGTAATTACTTTGATATAAATGGCCTAAACTCTCCAAAGACATAAGGTGACAGAATAGATAAAAAATCAAGACCCATCTATATGCTGCCTACAAGAGACTCGTTTCAGACCTAAAGACACATGTTGATTCAAAGAGAAGGGATAGAAAAGCATTTATCGGCAAACAGAAGTAAAAAAAAAGCCAAGTTAGCAATACTTATATCAAACAAAATAGACTTTTTAAAAAAAGACTTTAAAAAGAGACAAAGAAGAACACTGTATAACCATAAAGGGGACAAGTCAACAAGAAGACGTAACAATTATAATTACATATGCATTCGATATGGGAGCATTCAAATACTTAAAGAAGCTAAAGCAAACATAACAGAAGTAAATGATAATAATACAGTAACAGTAGGGGACGTTAACCCCCCACTTAAATGAATGGATAAATCATCCAAACAGAAAATCAAGGGCACCTGGTGCCTCAGTTGGTTAAGCATGTGACTCTTGATTTGAGTCAGGTTATCATCTTATGGTTTGTGGGTTCGACCCCACTAACAGCACAGAGCCTGCTTAGGATCCTCTTTCCCCCTCCCCTCCTCTCTCTCTCTCTCTCTCTCTCTCTCTCTCTCTCTCTCTCTCTCTCTCTCTCTCTGCCCCTTCCCTCCTTGTACTCTCTGTCAAAATAAACACACTCTAAAAAAAAAAAAAGGAAAATCAACATGAAAACAGTGGCTTTGAATGACACATCGGACAGATGGATTGAATAGATAAATTCAGAACACTCCATGCTAAAAGAGCAGAAAACACATTTTTTATTTTTTTTTTTTATTAAAAAAATTTTTTTTTACCGTTTATTTATTTTTGAGACAGAGAGAGACAGAGCATGAACGGGGGAGGGTCAGAGAGAGGGAGACACAGAATCTGAAACAGGCTCCAGGCTCTGAGCTGTCAGCACAGAGCCCGACGCGGGGCTCAAACTCATGGACCGCGAGATCATGACCTGAGCCGAAGTCGGTCGCTTAACCGACTGAGCCACCCAGGCGCCCCGAAAACACATTTTTTCAAGCGCACATGGAACATTCTCCAGAATACATGACATATTAGGCCACAAAACAAGTCTCAGAAAATTCAAAAAGACTGAAACCATACCATGTATCTTCTCTGATCATAACACTATAAAACTAAAAATCAATCACAAAAAACATGGAAAAAACATAAATACACAGAGGTTCAATAACATGCCACTAAACAATGAATGGGTCAACCAAAAGATTAAAGAGGAAATAAAAAAATACATGCAGACAAATGAAAACAAAACGATCCAAACTCTTTGGGATGCCACAAAAGCAGTTCTAAGAGGAAAATTAATAGCAATATGGACCTACCTCAAGAAGGAAGAATAATCTCAAATAAACAATCTAACCTTACACCCAAAGGAGCTACAAAAAGACAAAACCCAAAACCAGAAGAAGGAAAGAAATAATAAAGATTAGAGCAGAAATAAAATAAAAAGTAAAAAACAAACAACAATACAAGAGGATCAATGAAACTAGAACCTGATTCTTTAAAAACATCAAAATGGGATACCTGAGTGCTCAGATGGTTAAGTGTCTGACTTTGGCTCAGGTCATGATCTCGTGGTTCGTCCATTGGAGCCCCGAGTAGGGCTCTGTGCTGACAGCTTGGAGCCTGCTTTGGATTCTGTGTCTCCCTCTCTTCCCCTCCCACACTCACATGCTTGCTCACTCTCAAAAATTAAAAAAACATAAAAACAATATAAAAAGATCAAAAAATTGATAAACCTTTAGCTAGACTCATCAGAGAGAGAGAGAGAAGACTCAAAGAAAATCAGACCTGAAAGAGGAGAAATAACTGATGCCACAGAAATACAAAGGATTATAAGAGATTATCATAAAAAGCTATATGCCAACAAATTTAACAGCCTTGATAAAATGGATACATTCCTAGAAATATATAACCTCCAAAACCTGGAAGAAATAGAAAAGTTGAACAGACCAATTACAACGAAGACACTGAATCAGTCATCAGAAAATTTCCAATAAACAAGTGTCCAGGACCAGATGGCTTCACAGGTATTTCTAACAAAGATTTAAAGAAAAGTAAATACCTGTTCTTCTCAAACTATTGCAAACTATTCCAAAAAAAAAGAGAAGAAGGAAAGCTTTCAAATTCATTCTGTGAGACCAACATTAACCTGATACCAAAACCAGATAAAGACCCCAGAAAAAAAAAAAGGCCAAAATCTCTGAACACCAATGCAAAAATCCTCACTGAAATGTTAGCAAACCAAATCTAATAATACATTAAAAAAAAATCATTCGCCACACTCAAATGGGATTTATTCCTGGGATGTAAGGGTGGTTCAATATTTGCAAATCCATCAACGTGCTACATCAAACCAACAAGAAAAAGGATGAGGACTATATGATCATTTCAACAGATACAGAAAAAGCATTTAACAAACTACCACATCCATTCATGATAAAAACTCTCAACAAAGTAGGTTTAGAGAGAACATACCTCAACATAATAAAGGCCATATATGAAAAATCCACAGCTAATGTCATACTCAATGGAAAAAAAAAACAAAAAACAAAACTGAGAGCTTTTCCCCTACGATAAGGAATAAAACAAGGATGTCCCTCTGGCCACTTTTATTCAATATAGTACTGGAACTCCCAGCTGCAGCAACCAGACAAGAAAAAAAGAAATAAAAGGCATCCAGACTGGTAAAAGACAAGTAAAGCTTTCACTATTTGAAGATGACATGATACTATATATAAAAAACCCTAAAGACTCCACCAAAAAAAACTACTAGAGCTGATAAATGACTTCAGTAAGGTCTCAGGATACAAAATCAATTTACAGAAATCTATGCAATTCTATACACTAAAATGAAGGACCAAGAAAAAGAATCCCATGTTGAGAAAACAATCCCATGTATAATTGCACCAAAAATAATAAAATACCTGGGAATAAATTTAACCAAGGAGATGAAAGACCTATACTCTAAAGACTATAACACATTTTTGAAAGAAATTGAGGATGACAAAAAGTAATGGAATGATATGCCATGCTCATGGATTGGGAGAACATATACTGTTAAAATGTCCATACTATCCAAAGCAATCTATAGATTTAATGTGATCCCTATAAAAACACTAACATCATTTTTCACATAACTAGAACAAACAATCCTAAAATTTGTATGGAACCATAAGAGATCCTGAATAGCCAAAGTACTCTTGAAAAACAACAAAAAAAACTGGAGGTGTCATAATCCCAGACTCCAAGATATACTATGAAGCTACAGTAATGAAAACAGTATGGTACCGGCCCAAAAACAGATACACAGGTCAAAAGAACAGAATACAGAGCCCAGAAATAAACCCACTGTTATATGGTCAATTAATCTTTGAAAAAGGAGGCAAGAATATGCAATGGGAAAAAGATAGTCTCTTCAACAAACGGTGCTGGGAAAACTGGACAACTACAAGTAATAGAAAAACACTAGGCCACTTTCTTACACCATCACAAAAATAAACTCAAAATGGATTAAAGATCTAAACATGAAACCTGAAACCATAAAAATCCCAGAAGGAGCACATGCAGCCATTTATCTTACATCAGTTGTAGAAACACTTTTCTAAATACGTTTCCCGAGGCAAGAGAAACAAAAACAAAAAGAAACTATCAAAAAAAAAAAAAAATCTTATGCACAGCAGGAGAAACAACCAATGAAACTAAAAGACAACCTACTAAATGGAAGAAAATATTTGAAAAGGACCCTGATTAAGGGGTAGTATCCAATATATATAAAGAACTTATAAAAGTCAACACCAACAAAACAAATAATCCAATTAAAATGGGCAGAAGACATGAATAGACATTTCTCTAAAGACACATAGATGGCCAGCAGACAAAATGATGTACAATATCACTCATCACCAAGGAAACATAACACAAAACCATAATGAGATAACACCTCACACCTGTCAGAATGGCAAAAATAAAAATGTAAGAAATAACAAGTGTTTGTGATGATGAGGAACAAAAAGAACCCTCTTGCACTGTTGGTGGGAATGCAAATTGGCACAGTCTCTATAAAAAAACAGTATGGAGATTCCTCAAAAAATTAAAGATATAACTACCATATGATCCAGGAATTCTACTACTGGGTATTTATCCAAAGAATATGAAAACAGTAGTTGAAAAAGATATATACGGGGCGCCTGGGTGGCGCAGTCGGTTAAGCGTCCGACTTCAGCCAGGTCACGATCTCGCGGTCCGTGAGTTTGAGCCCCGCGTCAGGCTCTGGGCTGATGGCTCTGGGCTGATGGCTCTGGGCTGATGGCTCGGAGCCTGGAGCCTGTTTTCCCGATTCTGTGTCTCCTTCTCTCACTGCCCCTCCCCCGTTCATGCTCTGTCTCTCTCTGTCCCAAAAATAAATAAAAAACGTTGAAAAAAAAATTTAAAAAAAAAAAAAAAAGAAAAAGATATATGCACACCTATGTTTATTGGAGCATTTGAAGTAGCCAAATTATGAAAGCAGCCCAAGTGTCCACTGACAGATAAATAGACAATCTCTCTCTCTCTCTCTCTCTCTCTCTCTCTCTCTCTCTCTCTCACACACACACACACACACACACACACACACACACAGGAATATTACTCAGCCTTAAAAAGGAATGATATATTGCCATTTGCAACAACATGGATGGAGCTAAAAAGTACAATGCTAAGTGAAATAAGTCAGAGAAAGACAAATACTGTATAATTTCACACATATGTAGAATTTAAGAAACAAATAAACAAAGAAAAAAGAGACAAACCACAAAGGTGACTCTTAACTAGAAAGATCAAAATGATGGTTACCAGAGGGGAGGTGGGTGGAGGAACAGGTGAAATAGGAGAAGGGGATTAAGAGTATACTTACTGGGGTGCCTGGGTGGCTCAGCTGGCTGAGTGTCTGACTCTTGATTTCAGCTCAGCTCATGATCCTAGGGTCGTGCGATCAAGCCCTGTAGCAAGCTCTGCACTGAGGGTGGAGCCTGCTTAAGATTTTCTCTCTCTTTCCCTTTGCCCCTTTTCCCCACTCATGTATTCTCTCTCTAAAATAAATAAATAGATAAATACACTTACTATGATGAACACTAATTGGTGAATCACTATGTTGTACACCTGAAGCTAATATAACACTGTATGCTAACCATACTGGAGTTAAAATTTTTAAAAAAGGAAGAAAATAAAAATGAATCATATAAAATGAACATTTTATTTCTTGAAACTTTGCTTAAGTTATATATATGTGTGTATATTGAGTAAATTTTTTAATTAAAAAAGTATCTTTTAATGAGAGTCACAACCAAAAATTTTGCAAAGTACCGAAGTAATAAGTTATGCAGTATTATAATCTCTAAATGTGTTAACAATAGCATAATATTTTAAAGTGTGTTCTGTGCCAGGCAACATTTATAGCAATTTACATGTAGAGTTGACCCTTGAATAACACATCTGAACTATGTGTGTCCACATATACACAGATTTTTTTGATAAATACAGTACAGTACTATAAATGTACTTTCTCTTATGATTTTAACATTTACTCTAGCTTACTTTAAAAGTACAGCATATATACACACAACATACAAAATGTGTGTGAACTAATTGTTATTGGTAAGATTTCCAATCAAGATCAGGCTATTAGTTTTGGGGGAGTCAAAAGTTATACGCGGATATTTGATGGTGCAGGGGGTCAGTGCCCTAACCTTTGCATTGTTCAAGGGTCAACGATATTTTCTCAATCTTTACACTAACCCTGTGAGGTGAGCATTTTTATATTTGACTTTGTATAGTTTGAGTTACTGAGATATCAGAGACTCTTGTAATAACATTTGATTGCATTAATTTCAAATATATGCATGTTTTTATAAGTGAATAATAGATTCTGACTCTTCCTCTAATAGAGAATACTGATGGTGGAATTAAAGATATCTCTCCCCATCCTTTTTTAAGCAAATACATGAAAGGATTTTCTTAATTTTAAAATGCATGGGTGGTGCATGGATGGTTCAGTGGGTTAAGCATCCAACTCTCGATTTCGGCTCAGGTTTCATGGTTTGAAATTGAGCCCTGTGTCGGGCTGGGCACTGACAGCGTGGAGCCTGCTTGGGATTTTCTCTCCCACTCTCTGTATCCCTCCCCCATTTGTGTGCATGCTCCCTTTCTGTCTCTCAAAATAAATAAATAAACTTTAAAAATAAAATAAAATAGGGCACCTGGGTGTCTCAGTCGTTTAAGCCTCTGACTGGCTCAGGTCATGATCTCATGGTTTGTGGGTTCCAGCCCTGCATGGGGTTCTGTACTGACAGCTCAGAGCCTGAATCCTGCTTCAGATTCTGTGTCTCCTTCCCACTCTGCCCCTCCCTTGCTCAGGCTCTCTCTCTCAAAAAATAAATAAACATTAAAAATGTTTAAGGAACACCTGGGTGGCTTAGTCGATTAAGTGTCCAACTTCGACTCAGGTGGTAAATTTACACTTGGGGAGTTTGGGTCCCGTATCCGCTCTGCACTGATAGCTCAGAGCCTGGAGCCTGCTTTGAATTCTGTGTCTCCCTCTCTCTCTGACCCTCCCCTGCTCGTACTCTCTATCTCTCAAAAGTAAATAACATTAAAAAAATGTTAATAAAAATAAAAATTAAAAAAAAAAAGTCACAGGAAAAAAAGCTTGTCCAGAATTACAGTCTAACTATGGGAATATTTGGAGCTAACAAAAACCATTTGGCACTTGTCAGAAAATGGTGTACATAGAGTACTCTGTATCATTACTCTGTTTAATGCCCCTGTTCCTACTGGATCTTCTCAAATTGAAGAATTCCAAACTTGCAACCCACAAAAGATTGTTTAGCAAGTTCACTGGGAGAGGCACATCCAGCTTAGCTGAGAGAATCCAGGAATTATCACATGTAGACTGGGGCCAAGCAAGCACACTATTCTCTTTCTTCATATTAGGGTATACAAGTCTGGCCAAGCGCTTCTAACACTCTCTCATTCTTTATAGCAAAGGAGGATTCGGTGGAATAACTTGGCTCTACCCAATCAATAAAAATTGGGTCAGAAATTGGATATATTCATTATTCAAAAAAAAGCTGTGTATAAAAGTATATAACTACACTGAAGTTATGCAAATTAAATTATGTGTGGAAAATCAGATTATTTTCTTTTGAAAGCAAAGAAACCCCTTGTTACACTGCAGTGAAGTTTCATTTTTGAAGAAGTAGAGACTTCGGGTTTATACGACAAAGGTTAATTCTAGAAGGACACACCAAAGCAAAACATCATCAGTTTAGGATTTGCTGATTTAGTATAATACCAATTCTAGGAGGAAGAGAAAAGAAAAAAAAAACTAGTTAGAAATACATGTGTATAAAGCATAACTCATGTGCATACAACCTGCTGTTCAGATTTCTCTCTTCCCCTCTCAAAGCAATAACATTTTAATATGAGAATCATTATGTTATATTATAGTCTCTTGCTTAAAACACAGAGTCCAATTAAAAATAAAAAGTCTTACTTTGTTTCTAAACCAAGCTGTGGTGTTATATGAATGCAGGATGTTTGGATTTAAATTTCTGCCAAAGTCTAGAACACCCATCCTTATTTCACTGGCTGTAAAATAGCACAAGGTGCTCTACAGGATCTAATTTACCTCCTGTTTCCTCATCCTTGAAATCTCCAGACAGATGAAAGATAGTAACTGATGGACATTTTATTTTATTTTATTTTTTTTTTTTAATTTTTTTTTCAACATTTTTTATTTATTTTTGGGACAGAGAGAGACAGAGCATGAACGGGGGAGGGGCAGAGAGAGAGGGAGACACAGAATCGGAAACAGGCTCCAGGCTCCGAGCCATCAGCCCAGAGCCTGACGCGGGGCTCGAACTCACGGACCGCGAGATCGTGACCTGGCTGAAGTCGGACGCTCAACCGACTGCGCCACCCAGGCGCCCCTGATGGGCATTTTATAAAATGGAAGCCACACTGTAAATATTTATATGTAAATCAAATTTGTTTGTTTTGCAACCATATGAAATAACATTTTCATTAAAGTAGGAAATATATGGGGAAATCCATGCACCCCAGAATGGCTGAAGTGGAGTTACTAAGAATCTAGAAAGAGAAGAACCCATCAGGATGTGGTAACAATACCAGTGAGGCACATCTGTCTGCCTATTGCCCTCAAGCAGCATGCCCAGCTTACACTGATTTTACCTTACCTTCCTTTCTAGCCATACCTGCTACCTTTCTAATTTCTTCCCTAAAATCCTCGCCATCCTACAACATACCATGCCCTTCCACATGCAGGGATTTACACATGTAGTTCATACTTCCTATAATACCCTTCCCTCAACTCTCTCTTCTCAAATACTCGGTGACTCTTCCAGTCCTGAAGGGCCATATCAAATTCATCTCCCCAGTCAGCTCATAGAAGATGATAATAATGAAGTAGGGATTAAGAAGTAAATAAAAAATTATAGTATTGGGTTTCAAGGAAGGTGATGTGGGTATGCAGAATGCTATGGGGGAAAAAAACAGAGGCAGCTAGCTGCTGTGAGACCTCTACATTCATGCTCTCCTAAGCCACTGATTCAGGCTTTCCTGACTTCCTCCCCCGGTATCTGGTTTCTGGGCTTTCAGATCTTGGAACTCAACTATGGCTCTGTAAAACTTCAATCTCTAAGTTCTTCAACAAAATAATCATAGAATCCAACAGACTATTTAGTAGGTGTCCTCTAACTCATTATATGCTTCAGGTTATTCTTCTTGTACTTATTGCTCGTAATCATATTAAAGCTTACACTGCTGCTTGCCTGCAACATTCTTCAAACTGGTTTTTCTATCTCTGATGGTTAATTTTATGTGTCAACTTGATTGGGCCGCAGGCGGGGTGGGGGGGGTTGCCATGGGAAACAGTATTTCTAGGTGTGTCTGTACTTTGGATAAGATTAGCATTTGAACTGTGGACTTAGTGAAACAGAGTGCTCCCCCCAGTGAGGGTGGGCATCATTCAGTCTGTTAAGGAATACAACAAAGAGTAGAGGAAAGGAGACTTGTTGCCTTCTTGCCTGCAGGCTTGAGATGGAACATCAGTCTTCCCTGGTCCTCAGACTGGAGTTTACATCATCTGTAACCCTGGCTCTCAAGCTTCCAGACTTGACTAGAATTTATACTACCAGATTTCCTGGATCTCTAGCCTGCAGATGGTAAATCATAGGACTTCTCAGCCTCCATAATCGCATGATCACATGAGCCAATTCTTCATTTTTATATACATGTCTACATTTTTTCTCTCAACCCAATCTATTCTATGTATATTCTTTCTGAAAAAAAGAAAATAACTTCATATATCATTCCTATAATAGTAATGACAGCAAAAATAAAAATTATAATACAAACCAAAACACATAAACAAGGAACTCAAAAAGCAAAAGACAGAAAAAAACCTTAGTAACAATGAAGATCATTCATGAAATGGAAACACTTTTCTTATTTTATATTCTACTACTCTTATCAAGAACTCTTCAATTCTCTTCCTTGCAGAAACAGTGTACTTTCCATGGCCACCATTTGCTCATAGTTTTTCTTCAAAGTGAAAAAGACAGGGTAGAATCTAACAGGTATTTTTAAATTTTTTTTAATATTTATTTTTGAGAGAGAGAGAGAGAGAGAGCGCGCGAGCATTAGTGGGGGAGGGGCAGAAAGAGAGGAAGACACAGAATCTGAAGCAGGCTCCAGGCTCTGAGCTCTCAGCACAGAACCTGACATAGGGTTCGACCCCATGAACCGTGAGATCATGACCGGAGCTGAAGTTTGGACGTTTAACCTACTGAGCCACCCAGGCGCCCTTAGAATCTAATACTTATTAAACACTGATCTCTTGTTAGTGTTAACTGTCCTAACCCGAGACACAAACTTGACTTGAATCAAAAGGTCTGATTGTAGGAACAGTATGAAAGCATTAAAGGTGATACCTTTCAGGCAGAGGTAAAGAAATTAAAGATGGCTTCCTAGCAGAGGCGATATTCTAGACTGTCCTTTCAATATCCACATTCACCTGATTCTCTTAAGCCATCCTTGTTTCTCCTCTTCTTAAGGAACCTCCTCTACTTTTATCACAGCAAGTCTTTATTTCCTATTCTCCTGCTTCCATGTGGAAAAACTTCTGTAATGACATTCCTGCCTCTCCCCACCACTCCTACCAGTACCTCGTCACCCCTCATTTCGTCTTCTCCATGCAGGGAAGGGCAAATTTAAGGATTTGCACAATACCAGCACAGACCCTTTCAATTATACTTTCTTGGAACCAGCCTTTCAGTAGGATAGCAAATTCTGATTTGCTCTCTGACATTCGGTCTGCCTCTATGGAGAAATCTATTCACTGTCCAGCTGTGAGTGTTAACTAGGAGGATATGTTAGTTTAATTCCACAGCAAAGTATCAGGGAGCCCAGTGTGGCCATATTTTCCTTGATCTACAGAGCTGTAATTTCTATCTCCATCTGTCCGACTCTTGTCCCTTATTTGGTTCCAATCTAAGAAGTGAATATGAATTGTATGTTTTGGTCTCCTAGCTGTCCCAAACTTCCATGTCTTTAACTAGCACTTATGTGCCTATGACCCTCAATACATATATTCATATGGTTACTTATTTTGTGATTGTAATGCAGTCAGTACCTTCTGGATAATCTCTTCTAGGATCTTTGCCCACTGTGCACCTTCCAAAATCCACAGTTTCTCTCTATGAAATTCAAGACAACTATCTTTCTCATGATTTTAGTCTCTATATATTGTCAAAGATTATCAACAATATATCTGTGATCATTATGGAAGTAATTTACATGGAGGAAATTTAATTGTTTTGGATCAGAGCCTAAGCGCAAGTTTGCAAACAGCACTCTGAATCCTCACTTGAGAGTACTTTAATTTTCTTTGATATACAGCTTAGCTAATACAAAATTATGCGCAGATTAGCAAACACATGTTTGTGCAACACAATCTGTACGCCTCTTTGTATGAGAGCTTTTTTGATTATAGGGATGCTTTAAACAACTTTATGTATTTAAACTTTGTTCTCTCCAACAAAACTAACTTACCATACGTATATTACTATGTATATATTATAAAATATATAAAACTATATATTACATATACAATTTGAACCATAGTTGTTTCGCTATGTCTACTCTGATAAAATACTCAAAACATTCTCATATTTTACATGAACCTATTAAAATATTTGCAGTTTGAATACTGATACGTTCTACAGTTTTTATGAAAAATTTAAGATTGTGTTGCATGGAACTAGCTAGCATTCCAGCCAGGATCTACAAGCAAACAACGTGCATAATTGTGACAATTATCCACATTCTTTCCTTTTAAATGAGTCATCAATTTGTGCCTGAATTGTTTTAATCAATAGCTCCCGATACAGTATTAGTCTATTGAGCGCATTTGTTGAGGATAGAAATTGATTAAAGAATTAGCTGATAAGAAATCTTCTCACAATCCACAGTCCTTTTAAAGAGTAATTTATATAGCTCTAATGCAAATTCAAACAAAACAAACATATCCTGAAGGCGTATTTTCATCCTCATTTTGTTCAGATAATTTAAGATGAAGTTTGTGCATGTACCACTTTGAATTTCATTGCAAATTTCCTTTTCTGTCTGAACAGGTTCTAAACATAGGGACTGATACTGAAATAGGGGAATTATGAAAAGCAAAAAGGGTGTCAGAGTAGCATCATATTACCACCTCATACTCATTAAGGAATTTTGTAGCTGTCACTGAAAAAAAAAAGTTGGATTTTATCTTTCTTGTACAAACATATTATCTTTGTGTTTGTGTATGTCTGTTCTTCCTAATGTCACATAGGGAAAAACATCACATCTTTCATCCTCCAGGAAAAGTAAGCCTCTTGGTCACCTATATAAAACCTGGATTAGCAAACTTCCTTACTCCTTCAACCTCTTTTCTAGATTCCTTCCATCCTCCTGCCATAGTTTAAACCAGGTTTGTCATTGTCAATCTCATTTTCTGCAATATGCTTTCTATATAAGAATAATTTGTCTTATTTTCTGGATTCCATCACTGTTTTTTTTTTTTTTTGAAGATTTAGTTCTAGTGATGATCACCATTCCACTATTCTAATTTCAATGCCTTTAAATATACTCAAGATTCTCTCATTTTAAGGAGGCTAAACTAAAGAAAAACAGTACAACTCTCTTAATCCCATGTTGCATTTCAGTATCTGCCCTTTGCCTAACATACTTCTTGCAGCTTAACTCACCCCAAATTGCTATTTATTCATTTCCTCACTCTTCTATCTACAAGTGACCTGCTGCCAACCATTTCCCATGTCCCGGAAACTGCTTGTAGCATCATGGTCATGGTCACCTTGGACATCTACCTTGAAAAATCCAATGCATACTTCTCAGTCCTGATTTGTTGGATGCTCAGCAGCATTTGTTTGACATTCTTAACAACTTTCTCTTCTGTAAACAATATTTTCTTATGTATTTCAGATTCTTTCACTAAGAATTGCTGGTAAGATTGCTGGTTTACCAATCTGCTCCTTCCTCCTCCCCTTTGCTAGCTCCTTCTACTACATCCGTCTCCTAACTGATGGCATTAGTTAGGGCGCTCCTCCATTCCTGTTCTGTACACTCTCCCTTTGAGTGATTACATCTAATTTCACGCCGTCAATTATCATGCATATGGTTGTGAACTGCGAGTATTTTTCTTAAGACATTTATCTTCAGCTTCTGACAAATATACGAAACTGTTAGAAAACCCCACTTTCAACTTACAATCAACATACACAAAACAAAACTCATCTTATCCCAAGAATCTGATTCCTTGAATGGTCCTAAAGAATCCTGAATTAGGCCAGATGTCTCCATTCCCACTACCCTACCCTAAAGCAGCTACAGGTATCTCACCTGTATTACTATCCCTCCTCTTTAACTTATTCTCCAAGTTGCAGCCCTACTAACCTTTCTACACTGGAAAACTGACTTTTGCATTTTTATATGAAAGCCTTCAATGACTCCCCAATGATCTTAGGTAAAAATGTAAAATCCACAAGCTATTCCAGGCCTTCTGATACCTTGCTCTGCTACAGCTCTTCAACTTTATTTGGAGTCTCGCTTTTGCTCTCTATGCTCCAGACATACTAAATTCTTACTATCTTTGGCTGCTAGAATCCTTTAACATGCTCTCTCCTCTGCTTCAAAACTTTCTCATCCTCTTTGCCTCCTCTTCTAATGGCTTAAATTCATTTTGTTCCAGAAGAACTTACGTGACTCTCGCAATCCACTTAGGTCTTCCCACAAAGAGAGCCACGGCACTGTATACTCTCATCATACCATTAACAGGTTTATTTATGTACTTTTCTTTTTCATACTAATTTGTCTTCTGAGTCAAACTGCAAACTCACCAAAGACAGAAAACCTTTTTTCTTCACAGATTTTCTTTGTAACTGTCATTTCACACACAACAGAAATTCAATAAACACATTTTTTGATAAAATAGTATGTGAATTGTTATTACCTTCTGTGTGTATGTAAAATCTTAAACAAGAACAAGTTTACACTCTATATACATTAATGAAAGATCTTTGAGCTATAACGGTTTAAGAAGAAATTGATTTCAACATCCCCAGTTTGAAAGTATGTAAGATTTGAACCAGAAAAGGTCAATAATTTGCCCACGGTCATAGAATTAATTTATTTGTTTTCTTGCTAATTTACATTTCCAAGTAGGATATCTTTGTCTCTTTGCTTCCTTTATTTCTTATGTCAGCCATTTAGATGTGTTTTTTTCCATAAAACTTTGAAGACCTGAAGCTGCTATTCATCTGGTATTTAGATACACAAATAATGTGAATTTAAAACACTGGCCCCCAAAACCCAAATATATACCTTTAAAATGTTTTCCATATGCCAAATCTCCCTTCATTATAATTTCCATACAATTATTATTTTTATCACCTTTCTGAAACACCTTAGTAACATTTCTGATTATGTACAAAACAAATGCAGCAATGAAACCTGTATACTTTCCATCCCTGTGAACTATGTTCTGGAAATAACTTAATGCACTCCTTCAACAAACACTGATTGCCTACTAGATTTTATGTGCTATTCAAAATACTTGGCATATGACAATGAAGAAAAGTCCATGCCCTTACAGAGCTTGCACTCTAGTTAAGATTAACAAAACAAAACAAAAGGTAAGTAAATTAGAGGGCATGTTAAACAGTAATAAGTACTAAGAAGATAAACAAAGCAGATAAGGCAAACGGGAAATGTCGCACTTTTATCTGTTGGCTGACTGATTGGCTTTGCAGAGTTTTATTTCAAGCTATGAGCAAAGGCTTTTCATTCCACTGAAGATGAAGGCAGTGAGAGAGCTGGCCATGTATCTATCTATAGGGGAGAAGAGTATTTCCCGTAGAGGGAATAGCAACTTCAAAGGGTCTGAGACATAATCATGACTACTAGTATATTTCAATCCTAACAAGGAGGTTGGTAGGTCTGGAGCAGAATGAGCAAGCTAAGTAGAAAATAAGGTCAGATAGTAGATAACTAGGCCAAACCATATAAGACATTAAAAGACATGCCAACTTTGGATTTTACTCTGAGTGAAGTTCCTGGAGAGGTGTGGGAAGTGGGAAGTTCCTGGAGAGGTGTGTGCAACTCTAACTGTTCAATTGAGAATAGATCCAAAAGCAGCAAGGGTAGAATCAAGGAGATCAGTTAAGGAAGCTACTGCAATATCTAGATAAAAGATGACAGTGGTTTGAATTGAAATAATAGAGGGGAACATGGTATAAATTTTGGGACTGGGATATACTCTGATAATTGAATCCCTACGTCTTGCTAATGGATCAAATGTGGGTATCAGAGTAAGAGAGGGGTCATTAATGACACCAGGGTGTTTTGCCTAAGTACATAGAATGAAGTGTCCATTTAATAAGATGTGATATTATTCAGAATATTAAACACTGTTCTGGAGCTAAACTAGAATACTTCCTAGCATAGAATTCAATATAATGCAAAGCCTTCCTGTAGTCGAGTCAGGATAGCTTGGGTATGGGCAGCAGAAGCAGCTCTTTATTAAACCCTTTCAAGTGACTCTCCTCTGATTCTACTCTGAGATATTGAGAGCAGCACTCTACACAGATTTTATTGCTTACAACTGGTCCTATGGAATATTACTGTGGATCAAAACCTGGGCAAACATTTAATAAAGAAAAAATAAAATTGTTGTGTATGTGTGTGTATCTGTGTGTATTTATATCTATTTTTCCTCCATAACAATATATTACTTAAGACTAAACAGTAATACTTTGATACCTGGTAGATTAAAAACTGGTTTCAACTTATTTCCAAATTATTAGGGATATTTAAGAAAGACAAGTTTTTAAATTGTAAAAGTAATTCTTTTTAGGCTAAAGAAAAATAATTCTTTTTTTTTTATTTTTTTTTATTTTTTTTTATTTAAAAAAAATTTTTTTTAACGTTTATTTATTTTTGAGACAGAGAGAGACAGAGCATGAATGGGGGAGGGGCAGAGAGAGAGGGAGACACAGAATCGGAAGCAGGCTCCAGGCTCTGAGCCATCAGCCCAGAGCCCGACGCGGGGCTCGAACTCATGGACCGCGAGATCGTGACCTGAGCTGAAGTCGGACGCTTAACCGACTGAGCCACCCAGGCGCCCCGAAAAATAATTCTTTTATTTAAGACCTTCATCACATATGTATCTGAATACCCAAATCAGTGCACGAACACAAAAAGAAAGACACTGAAGTACACGTAACACGTGAAAAACACTGATCAAGCCTCCTGTGTAAGCTACGAGTGTAGTCATCAAAAAGCAAATGCTGAGATGTTTTCCCCAGATGAAACCAAGGAAACACTTCTTTTTAATCCCTAAAGACAACTTTTTAGTGCAAAGCCTATTACAAGAATGATGCATCAATGAAAGAAATACTTCAAAATAAAACAGCAGAAAACCTCTGTAAAATTTAAAATCTTATTCCAATAAGATTTATGGAAAAATATTTTAAAGTTAGAGTCTTAACATCATCCCTTCGGTCTTTCAAAACAAACTGCTGAAGTTTTCATATACAAAAGCATTAATTAAAAAGAAATCCTACTTTCTACTTCCCAGGGATGCCTCATACCACTTGCTAACTTGATTACACATGTAATGAAATAGAACTAAAAGGCTTGAGTTTATATTCTTGAACCTGGTATGTTCTCATCAGAAACTGTAGGCAGGAACTGAGCTTACAATGAACACAGTTTCTATGATAAAGTCTTGTACCAAGCAGTATTAGATATATTGTTTTCTAGAATGTTTTGTTGTTAAAGTTCTGAGAGGCAACCTTAGCTTGCTTGGGTTTGAATGGCAGTGGATTTATTAAAATTTACTACTTTCTCATTCTGTAAAGTAATTTTATATTAGTTTAGAATCCAGGTTGGAAAATAAAATGTCAATAAGGCCATATAAAACTGGAAAAAGATTTGTAATTTTTATGATTGAATTTTATGTGGTTAGTTTTTAAAATAAGCTACATCATATATTTGAAACAGACTTGTGTATGTTGAGATGTTTATGGTATTTTTCCATGTTTATATATATGCATGAAATAGATATGCATATACACATTATATTTATGTTAATATCTAAAAGTATTTGCATTACTTTTGGCCCAAATTTCTTCTTTTCTCTGACCCCACAGCTTTTAGATTTACAATGTTTCAAGTTGTAGGGTCAGTACTTATTTGCTACAAGTACTTGAGTGAGTTACTTATCCTCTGTGAGTCTGTCTTTTCATCTACAGAAGATAATAATGATTTAATAGTGTTACAACATTTAATTTTACAATACATATATAAATACATTGAAAGTGACTTAGAAAAATCTGAATATTTCATAGAAACAAGACTCACTAATTTAAATTGTTCTCTCAAAGGTTATCCCACTTTGGTTTGATCACACTTTAACCTCATTTAGAAAAAAAAATTACTTGTGCTTTATGGAGAAATGAGATGATGTAAGGCAGTTTTCATGAGAACTTAAGTAAAATAGGATTTATTATATGTACTGCCAAATGCCCTATATCTCTTGGCAAAGTTGTGCAGTCTTGAATGATATAGTCCATTTTGGCAGCTGGAACCGGAGCTCAAAAAGAAGGTATGGATAAAATATATTTTATATTTCTAATATAAAATGAACCTTCCTATTAATAATTTGACAATGACAATCCATCACGCCTCATCTCATCTAAAGCTTCTGCCACACATCATAGTTTTAGGTCTCAGAAATAATGATTAGGTGCAGCTGTAAAACACACTGATTCAAAATGAAAGGTTCATTAGTCACATAATAGGAGCAGCACCAAAGAATTGCACAATGAAATCTGGGATTTCCCTTTTGTCTACTTTTTGGTACTCAATCTGTTTTGGCCTGAGGTCTGCATGCAGACAGATGCCCAGAATTGATTTTTCTGCACCCTAATGATTCCCTTTCCCCTCTTTGCATTAAATTGATTGAGGTGGACAATGACTGTTCTGATATTCTAAATGGATTGTGACTCCCTCATGGCATACCTGAATCAAAGAGAAATGCAATTTGGACCATTATTTTTTTCCACATTGGCTCTTTTGTCTGTGAGTGCCATATGAATCCTGACCGCTGTATGAGTAGTGCTGAAATTAACTTATTTTTCCCTCATATCCTCTACCATAGTCTGAAGAAAATAGCACTGACTTGGGAATCATAAAACAAAATACCCCATGCCTAGTGAGTCTCATGTTTTCTAGATTACCTTTTCAGTCATCTGAGAATAATTCCTCACGTCCATCTCAGTCTTCCTCTCTCGTAATAAACACCAGAGGTTTGGAACAAAGCTCTTGACAAGGCTTCTGGAGCTGTGACCACAGCGACAGGATACACCAACCACTGGCTGGATGACGAGGGCTCAGAGGCTTACTTCAGAGGCATCGGCATCATTTTGGGATTGAATCTTGAGACCCCAGCACTATTAACACATCAAATTATAGGCATTGTCTAATAAAAATGCAGGTGACAACTGACCAGAGGAGGACTGTACCTTGTCATTATGCTAGGTATGTGGCAGACAATGGATCCGTATTAGTGAAGTTGAGTCATTGAGATTACTATCAACATCACTTGATATTTTCAATTCTCTCAAACCCTCATTCATTCCTTTCCCAAAATTTCCTTGCCTTTCCTCCTCTTTGATCTTCTTTTCTACACCATCATATTGTCACTCTAAAGACAACTACCCCTCTCCTGCTCTCTTTAACCGTGAGAGAACATAAAATTTCAAAATAACATCCATAATATGAGAAAGGAGCAATTCACAACAATGATCCAATGGTAGAAATGCCTATTAAAATGCCTATTAGAAGGGTATCTTCATTTACTATGCTTCTTCTGAATTCGTTTGGAGAACAAAATGTTAAAATAATTGATATGTTAATTTTGGAAGGCTGCTCATAGTGGGATATAAATATGAAAGTTTCTATCCTGTGTTAGCTTGTGAAAAGCATAGTGTGAGATAGTTAATAAATAGGTGTATAAAGGAAGTTATGCTCTGAGTGGTACGTGACATTTAATAAAAGTGGTGCTTTGTGGTGAAGGACTACTATTTGTAAATGGGACTAGTGATGAAATATATTGCAGAATAAGGTTATCAAGAGATAATACTGCACTAAATTTCTTTTACTATATCCTTCTTGGACAATGTTATGGAAGAGAAAAATTGAACCACCAAAGGTCCAAAGTGCCACAGGATGTTTCAGAAGCAAGCAAACAGCAAGACCTATAGCAAATCCTTCATAATACTCTGTAATGATGCATGGACAGTGACAATGAATGTCATTCACACTATAAAATGCCTGTTTTCTCATGTAAAATAATTAAAAGAATCAGATTCAAATGTACCCTGAACAGTCTTATCTTGTAAAAGAAAGAAATCTAAATTTACTGCCTTCCAGGGGTGCCTGGCTGGTTGAGTGGGTAAAGTATGCAACTCTTGGTCTCAGGGTGATGAGTTCAAGCCCCACGTTAGGTGAGAAGCCTACATACTTACATACATATATCAATAAGGGCTTTCCAAAGAATGTTACCTAGTAGATGGGTTGTAAAATTTATAAACATTTTTAACGTCTTTCTAATATTTTAAACAAATTAAATTCCAAAGGACACTATGCAAAATTCTATTTGAAAAAAAAAATTACTCACTTGTTTAAAAATGTTTGAAATAAAGAATTCTAGTAGGTTTTAGCCTTATTTTCTGAAAGTACAAAAAAAGTCTTCCAGTTTGCCACACAACTAATTGACATTAGTGAAGACAGAGATACAATCAGCTAATGAATTTTGAAATTTTCAACATCAACATCAGCATACTTTCTATAATCGCTGAGTAAATTTGAAATGACCATCATTATTAGTAACAGCAAACAATGATACACTCTTTTCCTTTGAGATTCACCTGTTTTGTTGCAGAATCATTTCACAAGGACAAATTGCACTTATTAAATATTAATTTAACTGAACTCAGAACCAGCACTTTGAAACTTTATATTACCAAATGTTTAACTGGAATTAAAATAAGTAATGAAGGTTTTTTTTTTAATTAAAGAAAAATATTGAAATTAGGGACTAAATTGAGTAATATCCTTTTAATTCCTACTTTTTTGTTTATCATATATAAAGTAAACAAAATACAAATTAAGGGAACTTCTGGAAAATATGAGATGTACTCTAAATTCCTTAATCTCATTGTTTTCTTTTTAACTTACATTTTTATATTATGAAGGTTAATGTTTTTTGTTTCGTATAATACATTGCAATATATTTTATTGTCATACAAATACTCTACAGTTACTGATTGACTATTATATTTTTATTTTCCCAATTCTTCACCTTTGGTTCAAAATATGAACAAAGTACAGGATGTTTCTGCCCTCAACTTATCCTCCTCACCCAAACATTTTAGCTAAGTAAATGTTTAACCTGTACACTGGTTGGTAGTTGTAACTCATACTCAGTTACTTTATCTTTGGATCCAGGCTCATTTCCTGCAGCCTGTTGGCCACCCATTTTTGAGCCGTATCTTTCACTATCTCTTTTATATTTTCTCTTCTGTCACCTGAGATTGTCTCAATCCAGTGATAGCTCCTCAGCCATTTATACTGTAGTTCACCTAGTTGCACCCCCACCAAGGCAATCTCAACTGAGTTGTTCACTCATCTTTCCTTCTCCTACGAACTCGCTAGTCCAAACAGTCTTTCCACCTACCCTAAGATATACTGTACATAGATGGTCTCATTTTGCAAATTGCTTTGACCATTACACATCCTTAAAAGTGCTTTCTTTGGCCTCTGGGCATATCCAATACATTTCCTTCAAGACAGTCATATTTAGCTTTGTCCTTTTCCACTATGCTGAACTTACTTATTCTCCTGAAATCCTACTATATTCATTCCCTATGCGGATAATTTGACATTGTACTTATTACCTTATGCTGAGTACATTGCCATATTGTATTGTGGCTCCATAATACACAATAATGCATTTTACTATTAAATTATTTTGTTGTCTTTTATAAAAATAAGCATTTATGAGGTTTGAACTTCCTTCAGGAGCGATAACTCCTGAGAGTACTTACCATGGTGATGACAGAGCACACGCTTCTTAACAAGAACTTATTAACTTGGGAAAGATTCATCAAGTATGTAGAGTGCGTATGTTTTGTATAACTCATCAAATTAAGAGTTCTAACTAACTTCCATAATGCCTCAGAGTTATTAATAGAAACAACTTGCTCGTGGTGAATTTTTAAAGTCAAATGCTTGAGTTCAGAAATTGGTCTTATTTCCAATACTTCAAGATCATTTTTTTCTATTACTATTTCATCTAGTTGTCTACTTTATTTCATTAGTGGAGTGAGAGTAAGTTTAATTGCCTGATCTAAACAAATAACAGAAGCAATGAGCCAGACAACAATCAAAGCACCTATAAAACAGAAAAGTAGTGTGGTTGAAATGACAGAAGAAATCAAGCTGTAAACTAAATCTCAGACAGCCTTTGCAAGGGAATCGAATTTATGTTCATGGAAACAGAGAAATCTTGTTGATAAAAGAATTATGACACATGGCATCCATCCTTTGTCAAAACTGCTATTAAAAAGTATATATTTGATCACCCTAATTACTATTACAAGTAATAGCACCCTTGGTCCAGCTTATTTTAGCGTTAGAATCCACAATACGCTAATGTTTTATATGTTAAGATGAATTCCAAGAACTTTTGTAGAATTAATAAATGTGTATTCACACAATTAGGCATATATTAAGAACAATGGCACTGTTACTTAAGGATTTCAAAAAGTGTTCCTCTAGGAAAAAAATCCTCACTGCAGAGATATAAATTTAGCCACAAAAAAAGGGATAGTGTTGTTTATTGAGCAACACATTGGCACTATTTTTTAAAAATATAAACACATAAAGGGGCTCCTGGGTGGCTCAGTGGGTTAGGCAGCCTGCTGACAGCTCAGAGCCTGGAGCCTGCTTCAGATTCTGTGTCTCCCTCTCTCTCTTTGTCCCTTGCCCTCCCTGTCTGTCTGTCTGTCTGTCTCTCTCTCTCTCTCAAAAATAAATAAACATTAAAAAATTTTTAAATACAAACACGTATTTTCATTTTAATAGAAGATCCACACATTTTTTGACAATCTCTTTAAAATGAGATTGTGAAAAATTTATCATGCATCACTTCAACTATAATAATGTGCAATCTTAAAATGTAAGTAGATGAACAACAATCCAGAAATATAAAGTCGAAAACCAAGTGCAGTGAGCCATGTGGCATACTACAGGACACACAATGCAAAGTGAGTGAAACTATTTTAAAAACGAAATTAATTCTTATTCATGAGTTTAACCCTAAAGGGATTACTCCTCCAAGCTTGTGTATCAGTATTCTTTCTTCTATCACAATATTTCCAGCACATCTTAAAGTCAAAGATATTTTACACTATGCCTATATTATACAGTTCATGTGTAAAACACAAAACACACACATAATGAAGACCTTTCAGTTACTACAACGCAGCAGCAACAACAACAACAGTAGTAAATGTAGTTTTGACTTCTTCTGCAGAACACTGCCCAGGCTTGGATCCAGAGTTAATTATCTTCATGGCTTTGAAAGTACATGTAAGAGGCCTATGGCAGTGACCTTATTGTAAGATTATCAAATGGAGGTGAGGGCATATGAACCACAGCTGAAACCCTATTTCTTTAGATGAAACATTTTCAAAGTTTGTAACCTCTACTCCTCACACAGAGTTTTAAAAAATGCCTTCAAAGAATGTAATTTCAAAGACATGTGTACACTGGGATGACCCTGCACGTATTTAACAACATCAAACTATCCTATATAGTTATATTTTTTTTAGTAAACAGTGCCCCTCAAACATAAATATCCAAATAGTATTAGCTAATGTTACCCAGAACTGTAATTAAACTTGTATGAGGATATATTGACAATTCCTGACATTTCTATGGTCATCAACAAACAAACCAATCCCATCTCATGTTCTCAACAAAGCATTTCTTTCCTTTGGTGGGCCTTGTCCTCTAATTAAAATAACCCTCAGGGAATTGGTGTTTCCTATGGGACTGATGCCTATAGGAGCAAATTAAAAACAGGACTGACATATCCATGTACTCTAGGGGTGAATTACTCCCCTTCATGTTCTGTCAATAGCAGCCCTGTTTTTATCCCCAATGTTGAATTTCCACTTGATGGCTCTAAAAGTCATAAACGACACCTTAACCCGTACGATTACCTTATTTTTACCAAAGGCCAAATTTATTGGACCTTCCCACCTTTATGGGTAACAACACTTTGCTGTAAGAATCCCTCTGTTTCTTTAAATAGGTCTTCTTATATGTTCAGATTCTCCATCTTGTATGCCTTCCATTCTTCAGTTGATCAGGTCATGTGTATTTTCAGCTCAAATTCTTAGTACCCCATTGGAGTGTCCCTAAATCATTTTGGACAGTTTTTTTGTCTCTTTTATAATCAAGGTAATTTACTACTTATATCACATTTAAGAGTATATTAGTTGGTGAGAGGTTTTGAGGTGTCTATAATGTTATAGTAACAGAGCCGTGTCTCTCTATTAAAGAGGGGAGGGAACAATGTATTATAATTAATTGACTCTCAAGCACAAGTTTTATGGATTAGCCTCAAAATTACTTTTTTGTTTCACCTGAATAGGTAAGAAGTAAACACTGAAGCACTGGAATACAATGTTAAAATTGTTACAAATCATTTTTGGGTGGAGTCAATGACACTTTTGACTCATGAGTAGGCAGGAAGAGCCAAGTACCTTATTTATACTATAAATAACTTGTTTTGACAGGCTTAGCCACAGGTAGAAAATGCATATATACATAAAAATATTCTGTATTAAAATAGAAAATATATGACCAGAAAAACAGAATCCACACCACCTGGTTTGTCATACTAAAGTGGCCGTGTATTTACTACATCAAGCATGATACTGAGCATATTTAAATATACTAAGTTTCAAACACATGATAAATGCATAGCTCTTGTTTGATGATACATTTTTTTATTCCTAATTTACAACTAAATTTTTATATTAAAATCAAGGGAAAGAAGTGCCAAATACAGTGTTTACAGACACTGAGAAAATTCTTTTCTAATGATAAACAATTGGAGAAAATAAGTAAAGTAAAACTATCATTTAGCTAAAATCATAGATGCATCTACAATTTTTTTAAAAATAATCATAAACTAGGTCCATGTGATAGGAGTCAAAGCAAAGTTCTTCATCTTTCATAATATTTAATACACATAATAATAAGCATGTAATAAGCACATAATAAGCACGTAATTCAATTAGGCTTTCATTTCTAAGGTTGTTCAAAGCTATGGTAGGACTGGAATAAAACAGCTCTAAATGCTGTTTTTATTCTTGTAGTACCAAAATCATGAAGTACAGTCACTATTTTTCTTGATATGCAAAAGAAAAGGGCTAACTATACTTACAATGCGGTAAGCAGAAAACAAAGGAACACTAAATGGTGAAGTAAAAAGGCATTCTTGGCCCTCAAGGAAGGTTAAAAAAAAACAAAACAAAACTTTTGAAGATATTTTGGTGTTTGTTTCATTTGGCTGACATAGTGAGGAGAACATGTTGTAAGAATCTGAGAACACTGGGAAAGTAATATCAGATGGAGAGTAGCGGCTGCTTCTGACTGCAACTGTTTTACAGGTAGTGGCGTTAGGAGATAGAACTGGTTACTCTTCTTTGGGGCTCTGCATAAGTGGGGATGAGTAGCTCACACCTATAGCATAACTGGGATATGTCATTCCTGTTTTTCAGTGGTTATTAAAGGCATCAGTCCTACAGGAAACATCCATTACCTGAGCAGTTTTTGTTGTTGTTACAGGACAAGACCCAGGAGAGGAAGGAAAGTGCTTTGCTAGAAACATAATTGGGGATTTGGCCAGATGGTGGCATGTGGAAGGTCCCCAAGCATGAGGGGTAGAGTAAGGGATAATGCTGTGGTCTGTGCAAGGTGAGTATGAGTGCTGGCCTGTGATCTTTCCCAAGATTTCACAAAGCTAAATTTACCACACTCACTAAGTACTTGCCATCAAAAGATACTTACCAGAAAATCTGTGAAAAGATACCATTTTATGCATAGGTAAGCCCAGAGCAGAAGGAAATGTGAGGCAGGAGTCACAAACTCATAGATCCAGGACAGGGCTTCCAAACTTTCACAGGCCCTGAAATGAGAGCTTTGGGCCAAATGTACCATATTTTCCAAGGAACAAGGTTCTGCAGGAGTATTTGCGCTGGGTAAGTATAATAATTTCTTCATTTTCTATGTATAAATTAAAATCTAGGTTTAAAAATAAGATATTTCAAAAGGTCTCCACAGATGAAAGCACAGAAGTTATTTCAAACATTTCAAATCCTATAAAATAGGAAATAATCATGACTTTCAATGATATAGTACCAATCAAGGCAGCCAGTATGATCACAGAGTGTGACTCTGTATTTAGCAGTAGACAGACAACTGAAAAAAATACAAGCCATGACTCAACAAGACCATAGCAATGGAGCTGAAGAAATGGACTAAACTGCATGACTACCTCATTTTTCTCAGTTCCTATAGCACTTTAAATGTGTCTCACTTATTGTGTTTATACACATGTATACAACAAATGGTATAGTTTGATGTCTTATCTCCTCCATTAGATTTCCAGTTTTGTGCATGCTGGATCTGTGTTCATTTAACACAATATCCATAAGAACACTCATATTTTTACACATATATGTGTGTGTGTATCTATATATGTGTATATATATATGTGTATATATATCATATATATCTATATCTATATATATATAACAAAATAGTATCTCAACAAACACTTGTTAATACAATATAATCAAAAGGATATAAACATCAGCAATGCCTTTTTCTTCTTTAAAGATGGCAGTATGACTTAATCATTAAGCATCTAGGTTTTGGAACTGATGGTCTTCGCCACTTACTAGCTTTGCAATCGTTGCCCAATTGCTTCACTTCTCTGTGCCTCATCCTCACTCTAAAATGTCGATGATATTCCTGGTAGGCAGAATTATTCCTCCCCTCCCCAAGACATCCCAATTCCCGGAACCTGTGACTATCTGATGTTACAGAGCAAGGGGAAATTAAGGTCCCCAGTAGGGAGATTATCTTGGAATAATCAGAAGGACCTGATGTAATGATAAGGATCTTTAAAGCAGAAGAGGGAACCAGAAATAGAGGTAAGTCAGAGAGATCTGAAGATGCTAGACAGCTGCCTTTGAAAAGGAAAAGAGGGGGCGCCTGGGTGGCGCAGTCGGTTAAGCGTCCGACTTCAGCCAGGTCACGATCTCGCGGTCCGTGAGTTCGAGCCCCACGTCAGGCTCTGGGCTGATGGCTCAGAGCCTGGAGCCTGTTTCCGATTCTGTGTCTCCCTCTCTCTCTGCCCCTCCCCCGTTCATGCTCTGTCTCTCTCTGTCCCAAAAATAAATAATAAAAAAAAAAAAAAAAAAAAAAAAAGAAAAGGAAAAGAGGTGTCATGAGCTAAGAAATGCGAGTGGTCTCTAGAAGCTGGAAAAGGCAAAGAAATGTATTATTTGCCAGAGCCTCAACAGTGAACAAAGTCCTGCACTCACCTTGATTATAGCGTTGTGAGACCCTTTTTAGACTTGTGATCTCCAAAATTTTAAGATCATAAATTTGTGTTAAATGATTTTCTGATAATTTATTACTGTAGCAATAGGAAAATGATGCAGTAGTAATGGGTTCATCATTAGGATTCTGAGAGAAACAATAGATGCAAAGCATATATAACAGGGCTGGACCCATTGTTATTATTGAACAGCCCAAGTTAAAAATAGTTCATGTTTCATGAAGAAAGTGAACCTTGATAGATGGACATAATTTGGCAATGGATAATGTAACAATATAAGAAAAATCCTAGGACTAAAAACATACTTTGAACAGTAAGGAGATTATAGTGTTTCAAGAGATATGATATAAATTTGGACCACTTTAATGGGGCCAATAAATGGAGGGCCTTGAAATACAAAAGAACTGAAACTTAACATGATGATAAAATGAAAGATAAAAGCTCTTGAGCACTGGAATGACATATTGAAAAAATGAAAAACTCGGTAGAGGAAGGGAAAGAGAGGAAAATAATGAAAATCATTTTGGAGAGCATTTCAGTCTTTCAGACAAGAAAAAAATCAAGAAGATAGTACGGTGATGAAGAAAGAATGAAGATATTTTAATTAAATCACATTCTTGATTACAAAATACCATTATCAGTCACTACATTCCAAGCCGACATTATCTCTTACATGGACTACTTTAATACCTCCCTAACAGGTCTTTTAACCTCTCCTCTTCTTCCTATCTTAGCCTTGTTTTCCCCAAAAGAAGAGGCAGAACAAAAGTTTCCGTGTTTCTCTTGTATTATGAAGTCCCAAGGAAGGGGAAATGAAGGAAGAGGCAGGTGAGGCAGAGAAGGACAAAGAGCCAACAGCAGGGTGCATTACAAATGCTGGCCATGGACTGGCATCAACCACCATGGATTACTATTCTTTCAAGAAAACCATTTAAAAGACCCCATGAACAACTCTGTCTCAAGACAATCTATCCTGAGGAAGGGAGGGAGAAAAAAAACATCCACATGCTCTCTTCTCCTAATGCAACAGTCCTGGACTGTTAACCCCACTACAACCCCAGATCATGCTTCCAGCAGTAAGATCTTACACCTCAATAGCTTCCCTGAAGCCCTAGAAAGGAAGGTGAGAGGCACAAAGCATTGGGAGAGGCAATGTCACATCATTCCTACATTAATGTGGAAGCCACGGTGACAAAGTGAAACTCACGGTCAACAGCCTCTGAGATAGGTGCAGCGGAGAGTACCTGATGAGGCACATCAGAAGAATGTGATACGCTTCTCTGCTGTGTTCACACAGCATGTGGATCACTTCAGAAGCTAAATTAAGACTGTGCCCGTCTCCAATAGTTCCCCATTGCATTTATAAGACAATTCAAACTCTACCATGACACCCGGTATCTCTCTAACCTCATCCCTTCTTTACCCACTTTGCTCCAGCTGTGCTGGTCTTCTTGTTAATCAAACAAGCCCTTTCTTTTCCTTTCAGCAGTTGGACACTTAGGAAGGGGTTTCCTTTCCCAGAAATATCCTTCTCTAAGGACTTGAATGGTACTCCCGCTCAGCTCATTTGGTGTTTTCCCAAATGTTCTCCTAAGAGACGCCTTCCCTATTTCAAGTACCACCTCTTTCCACATTTTATTTTCAATTACCTATCTTTAGCTTATGTTATAGTACTCTTCAATACCTGAAAGTGTAGAATGCATTCGATTATTTACTACTCTAGACTCTGCTTTTCGCCACTCAAATGCAAAGTCCATAAAGTCAGAATTTGTCTTGTTTCCTACAATTTTACCATCATCCAGAACACAGTAAGCACTCACCAAATACTTGCTGAATGAATACTGTTTTTATAAAAATAAAATAAAATAAAATAAAAAACAGTAGAAGAAAAGGAATTGCCATTTATTAAATGGTCACTATATAAATTATCATTCAAACCAGGACACTGACGAGAACGTTAACAATTCTTAAATACCTATTATATAATTAATCATATAATTCATTGTCCAAACTGGAAGAGTGTAAGAAGGTACTATCAATAATTACACTAGAATAGCAGTCATATCGTTGTCCTTGTGACCTGAGTACTCTGCCAGGTGTTAAATACAGCTTTGCTCCTGATGTATAAGATATTTGTTTTTTTCTCTTACGATTACCTTGCCTGTGGTCTTGACTAAGGAAAGATCATTTTCATTCATCTTTGGCAGGAATTAAAGTTAATCCCTGCTTAAGATATCTAAAAGGAAAACAGATTCCTCTTCACCTAAAAACATTCATGCCATGCCAAGTTCAGAGTGTATCTTTACTCATTACCTTGCGCCCCACCTCTCCCCTACTGGTAAAATATTTAAACACACTTTACGACTAATTTTATAGGGGTATATATGCTATATACGACCTGAAAAAATAAATATTGGCAATAAGCTCATGCGTTATTTTTCAGTCACGTTCTCTAATGTTATATTATCTTTATAATAAAATATTGGATAGGTAGAAATCCAATATTGATTTCATTTAATTTTTAAGCTGTAAGTACTCATTAACTGTAGTAAATCTGAAAGAATAATGATTTTTAATGACTTTTTAAGGTTTATTTATCTATATTCAGAGAGACAGAGATAGCGCGAATAGAGGAGGGGCAGAGAGAGACAGGGAAAGAGAAAGAATCCCAGGCAGGCTCTGCATTGCCAGGGCAGAGTCTGACACCCAGCACAAGGGCTAGAACCCACGAAGCTGTGAAATCATGACCAGAACTAAAACCAAGAGTTGGGCACTTAACTGACTGAGCCAACCAAGGACACCAATAATTATTTGTTTAATTAAAAGGCTAAGACCTCTGGGATGGGAAAAGGAAGGTAAAATGTAAAGTAATATATATAGCACCTCTATAAATCAATTTTTGGAAAACTATGTTGATGACAAAAACAAAAGTTCTCATATTATTTCCAAACTATTTGTGCTTCAAATAATTTTAATTTTCTTTGGCAATAATATTTATAAAATTACCTTAAATTTAGACATATTTATGGCATTCATAGCTCCACGTGAATACATTATTTTGTATGATTCTGATACACAGAAATATGTTACATAATGCTGGTGTAGTTATTTTTATTTTACAGATTTAGGTACTAATTCTCAGTGACTTGCCCAAGGTCAAAAAGGCTTAAAGTAGGCTTCCTAAATTCATATTCCTTCTATTTCTTCAAAGCAAACCTTAGCTCTCAACCTTAGGAGTACCAAAAACTGTAAAATAAAAAATTGAATCTCACTGCTTCTGTTTGTGATTTCAGAGGAAGCTGTGAAATTCAGAAGCAGTATAAGAACAAGTGACATAAAGATAGCTAAAATATATATATAATTAAAAAGAAATATGATCATATTCAACAGTCTTTGATTGTAACAGTAGGATGGGGAGAGAGAAATAAATTCCTTTGTTATTTATTTAAAAATTTGACTCCTCTTCCAAGTCATTAGTAAAAATCAGATTCTTTGCCTATTGCCTCAATACTATTTCCATTAAAGAAAAGTAAATTGTGTTTTTTTCAAGAAATATACATACCTATTATGATAACATAACAATTTCAATACAAATTGTTTATAATAGCTTGATGTGTTGACAGCATATGTTCTAAGAACTCCTATGCTGTCCAATAGATAAAAGTCTCAGATGCATGACCTGGAAATTCTATATTCATTTAACTTATTTTTTTTACAGTTTTACTGAGAAACAATTGATATACCTCACAGTATCAGTTAAGATGTACAGCATGATGGCTTGATTTACATATACTGAAAAATTATTACCACAATATGCTCAGTTAACATCCATCTTCTCGTATAGATACAATAAAAAGAAGAAAGGAAAAACATTTTTCTCCATGTGATGAGAACTCTTATGATTTACTCCCTTAACATCTTTCCTATGTATCACACAGCAGTGTTAGCTACAGTCATCATGTCATACATTACATTACATCTCTAGCCTTTGTTTATCTTATAACTGTAAGTTTGCATCTTCTGGCCACCTTGCTCCGATTCCCCTCCCACCCCTGTCCTTTTTTTTCCCCCTGAATTGTTTATTCTTTTTTTTTAAATTCCATTTATCAGTGAGATCATATAGTATTTGTCTTTCTTTTTTCACTTAGCAAAATGACTTCAAGTTCTATACATACTTTTGGAAATGTTAGGACTTTTTTTTTTATGACTGAATAATACTCCACTGTGTGTGTGCTTTATCCCTTCAATCTGCTGGAGGACACTTAGGTTGTTTTCCACGTCTTGGTTACTGTAAATGCTGCTCCTATGAACATTTGGACGTGCAGATATCTTTCCTAGTTAGTTTTATTTTTGTTACCTTTGGGTATATACTGAGAGGTGGAATTGCTGGATGAAATAGTAGTTCTATTTTTAACTTTTTGAGGATCCTTCATACTCTTTTCCATCGTGGCTCCACCCATTTACTCTCTCCCCAACAGTATAGAAGTGTTCCCTTTTCTCCACATCCATGCCAGCATTTGTTACCTCTGGTGTCTTTTTCTTCTCATAGAAAATTCACATTTCCTTTCAGCTGAAAAGGAAGACCTTTGTGCACGTCACTTGTATTGCAATGATTGCCAGAAGACTTGGAGGCTGCTATTAGTAAGGATCCCTGCTGTCACTGCACTTCAGGATTTATCACCTTCACATCTAAGTGGGAGGAGGTCAGATCAGACAGAGGAAACCATTCATTCAAAGGTGGCATTTCTCCTTCCACAGCCAGGGCTTTAAAACAGTAATTCATACTTAATTAATGGCTGTCTTTTGTGCCATGATTTTGTTCATTTAGCTTTTCAATACAAACTGCTAGTTCCCAATATATTTCTTGAATAATATTACCATTAAGGCTAGGAGTGTACTTCTGCCAGTAGAAATCCTAATTCCTCTCTCCGATGGAAGAAATCGGCTACTATGTCAAGGTTCGTTCAAAGGATGAAGGTCAAGAAATGTTATGATTTAAAACACTGTGGTGCCACATATTATTTCCTTTCCAAATTATAATTTATAGTCGGTGACATTTGTTTACCTATTCTCTTTCATTAACATTTATGAAAGCATACAAATATTTTATAGCCCTAATAGATGAGATACTTAGCAATGCTTTATTGACTTTCATTATCTTTACAAGGCAGCTCAATAATAAATAGTTGAGGTGTTCAGAATATAACCCCAGACCTACTTTTACTGGTACTGTGTTTCTCTATCTCTTAAACCTGAAATTTATAGCAAGTGGAAATAAATTTATCATCCACTGGGAATATTCATCTAGGTCTGAGAGATCAAATTTATCTTCAGCATGTTCTCTAAGTATCTTATCAATTTGGGGATGGGTTCAAAGGAGAGCAATGCTTCTCTGAGACTACCAATAATTAAAAATAAACATGGTCCTCCCTTTTGTAATCTTGTATTACCGTGGTTTCAGATTTTATTTTCAGTTACTGAATTTTAATATATTCCTCTTAGTATACAATGTGGCTTTTTTTAAAAAAAAATATATAGTTTGTCCTGGAAATTGTTATTTCACTCAAGACAAACTACAACAAGATCACAAGAAGACTAAGTACAAAATGATATGAAAACTCATTTATCTCCTGTAAAACACTCAGTTTTATTAATAGATCTGTCTCTGCCCAATTCTATACTATGTTCACCAACACTGTATGTCAGCTAACTGGAATTGAAATAAAAACTTAGAAAAAAGTTAAGTTTTAGATAAAAGTAACGAATGATAGACTATTTCTTAAGTAAATAAACTTTGACCATATTGCTAACTTTTGATGGCACCTATCACATTCATCCCCATGCAATCACTTAAAATGTAAGCCAACTGTCAGATATTTAATATAGATGAGATAAATATGGCTTGATGCTAATATAGCACTTTGGAGGTTCTTAGGCTATTTCATTTGAGAGATGCCTTGATTTTTAAGGAACTCAAAAGTAATTCACATAGCTTTCCCAGAAATTTAACATCTCCTAAGTTTTCACATTCTATGTTGGGAGCTGCAGATTCATGTTTTTAATATAATAAATGTCCTGTTAATAACAGTCTAGAAGGAGAGTTCTTTTTTACCCTTAATATAACTTACCTGTTGCATTAAAATTAAGCCCTACATTCATATTGACTCATGTACTAAAACATGTGGCAACAAACTTATAAACTCTTTTCCTAACATCGTGATTGTCTCATGGATGGTTATGTATTTGTTTTCATTTAAAATAAGTAGCTGATATGTGTTTGTATCAAGTTTTATGATACCATATTGACTTTTTTTTTTACTTGACCTTTTAATTAACTGAAAAACGTATTCATTTGGTATATTCAATTGTTGCTTTTGTCCTTTATTTTGAATATGAATATATATTTTGGATTAATTACAGAATTATAGAAAAGCTGCAAAGATTACATTGAGAGTTCTCATATAAGCTTTACACGAATTTCCTTGATGTTAACATCTTATAATGTCACATATATTACAACTAAGAAACCAACATTAGTATATTCTTATGAACTGAATTGCAGACTCCACTTGGATTTCACCAGTTTTTCCACTAATATCCTTTTACTGTTTCAAGATCCAATCTAGGGTTTCCTCACTGCATTTAGTTGTCACATCTCCTTAGGATACTCCAGACTGTGACAATTCCTTGGGATGGAATGTCTTCTCATCCTAGTATGTAAGGATCAGATTATTTCAATATCACATCACTAAGGATGTTAAACTTGATCATTTGGTTAGGGTGATGTTCATTTGCCAGGATTCTCCACTGTAAAGGGACGATTTTTCCTTATCCTTACCCCATTATTTGGAAATGAGTCATTAAATTCACCCCATGGTCTCAAGGTTAGCAAAACTCTACATTCTGGAAGTGGGGAGTGGTAATCTAACAAGTCACAAAGAAGATTTGTCCTTTCTCCCCTGCCCTTATATTTAAAATAGGATAATATCATCACCACTGCCTCATGTCAATGGTGTCTGCTTTCCAGAGATGAGTATCATTCACTAATATATAAGTGTATGTAATTAGACAGTAATTTGGAGAGGAAGTTTTTTTTAATGGTCTCACCAATTATTGGTCTCTTTAGCTTTCCATAGGAGAGAGGAAATACATTTTCCCCTTTTGAAATGCCTAGTTTTCATATTTTAATGAAAAGAGATTGCACCCAAAAGTGAGGATCTAAAATACTTTTAGCAGACTTGATTACTTGCAATGAGAAAATCATATTATACTAGCAAACATTTTACAGTGTTTTATAACTTTAGCAATTCTTACAATCATTTGCATTAACTGTTCTTTCTAAAGATATCCTATGAGGTAGGCCGAGTGTGCACTTGGTAAACTCTCTAAGTCTAGGTAAGTTTACTTATGATTCCAAACCTCTCCCTCTCCCTCAAGCAGGATTAAACTAAAAATAAACAGAATTTAGGAATACTGAAATACAGAAAAATTTATTCAAATTCTTAAAGGGCATAAGTATACTTATTATTAGAAACCAAATTATATGGAAAATACATAGAAAAGACAATCTCTACCTGTAAGAAAGTGATTACCTAGTATACGTAGATAGATGCAGTAAACAAACAATAATCTTACAGTGAATACAAGCTGCTGTAAAAACAGAAAAGGGGAGTTTGTGTGGCACCAAAGCAGGAGAGTTTAATTCATCTTTCAGGCCAATGAATACATCTTAGAGAAAATGAGATATACTCTGAGCCTTGAGGGGGGCATTAACCAGCAGAACAATGGGCAAGTAGAGATTCTTGGCAGAGAAAAGTATAGAAAAGTACACATGAAGGCAAATGATATATGCAGAACAGGCCACTTTCAAGGAAATACAAATAGTTTTCATATGACAGAATGCGAGGGGTGATTGCAGATAAGAGGGCTGAGGAAATGACCAGGGGCCAAATCATGAATGAACTTATGCTACGTGAAGTAATTTATACTTTAACCTAAAGGCTAAGAAAATCTAACTGGGTAGTTTTATATAATTTTTTATTTTTATTTTTTGAGAGAGAGTGCGCATGCGCAAATGGGGGAGGGGCAGAGGGAGAGGAAGAGAAAGAGAATTTTAAGCAGGCTCCATGCCCATTGCAGAATCCAATGCAGGGTTCTCATGACCATGAGATCATGACCTGAACCAAAATCAGGAGTTACCCAGTTGCCCTATAATTTGTATTTTTAAGAACAGTTTGTCATAGTGTCAAGACAGAGAGGCCACATACAATGTAACTGCAGTAAAGAAAGTAGAAGGGCTTGATTGTAGCAGTGAGAATGGAGGAAGATGAGTTATTTGCCAAGGTGTTTAAAAGATAAAATTGATAGGACTTGGTGAATTGATTAAATTTCCACTGTGAAGATCAAGTTTCCTTCAGGTAAAGCTTGGGTAGGAGGAAAATAAGATGAAGGTTGTTTCAGATAATGAAGGTGATCAAACACAAGAAAAAATATGGAAACATCACGAATGAAGGTTAAACAACATTCTACTAAACAATGAATGGGTCAACCAGGAAACCAAAGAATAAATGAAAAAAAAAATACATGGAATACATGTTTTCATTTCATTGAATGAAATGAATGAAAATGAAAACACACCTGTCCAAAACTTTTGCGATGTAGCAAAAGTGGTCCTAATAGGGCAGTAGATAGCAATACAGGCCTACACTAAGAAGCAAGAAAAATCTCAAAGAAACAATCCAACGTTATACTTAAAGGAGCTAAAAGAGAACAACACACAAAATCTAAAGCCAGCAGAGGGAAGGAAATATGAAACATTAGAGCAGAAATAAATGATATAGAAACTAAAAAACCAACAGAACAGAACAATGAAATCAGGAGCTGGTTCTTTGAAAAAATTACTAAAATTGATACACCAGTGGCCAGACTTATCAAAAATAAAGGATAAAGTACCCAAATAAATAAAATTCCAAATGAGAGAGGAGAACAAACACCACCACAGAAATACAGTCATAAGAGAATATTATGAAAAACTATATGCCAACAAGATTAGACAACTTGGAAGAAATAGATAAATTCCTAGAAACATATACAGTACCAAAACTGAAACAGGAATAAATAGAAAACTTGAACAGATGAATACCAACAACAACAAAAATTAATCAGCATTCAAAAAACTCCCAATAAACAGAAATCTAGGAACAAATGGCTTCACAGGCAAATACTACCAAACATTTAAAGATTTAATACTGATTCTTCTCAAACTATTCCAAAAATAGAAAATGAGAACTTCTAAACACCTTCTATGAGGCCAGCATTACCCTAATACCAAAACCAGATAGACTCCGCTAAAAAAAAAAAAAAAAAAAAGAATTATAGGCCAGTATCCCTGATGATTAAGTATGCAAAAACTCTCAATAAAATACTAGCAACCTGAATCCAACATTCCATTAAAAAATCATTCACCATGATCAAGTGGGATTTATTCCTGGGATGCAAGTATAGTTCAATATTTGCCAATCAACATGATACACTACATTAATAAAAAAAGGATGAGAGCCCTATGATCCTCTCGGTAGATGCAGATAAAGCATTTGACAAAGTACAACAACCATTCATGATAACAGCCCTCAAGGAAGTAGGAACAGATGGAACATACCTCAACATAACAAAGGCCATATATGGAAAACACACAGCTAATATCATCCTCAATGGGAAAAAAAAAACCGAGAGCTTTTCCTCTACAGTCAGGAACAAGACAGGGATGTCCACTCTCACCCTGTTATTTAACATGGTACTACAAGTCTTAGCTACCACAATCAGACAACAAAAAGCAATAAAAGGCATCCAAAGTGGCAAAAAAGATGTCAAACTTTCACACAGATGTCAAACTATTTGCAGATGACATGATACTCTATAGACAAAACCCCAAAGACTCCACCCAAAACCTACTAGAATGGATACACCAATTCAGTAAAGTCACAGGATACAAAATCAATGTACAGACATCTGCTGCATTTCTATACATCAATAAGGAAGCAACAAAAGAGAAATTAAGGAATCAGCACATTTACAACTGCACCAAAAGCAGTAAGATAGCTAGGAATCAACCTAACCCAACAGGTAAAAGACGTGTACTCTGAAAACTGTAAAACACTGATGAAAGAAACTGAAGAGTGGGGCGCCTGGGTGGCGCAGTCGGTTAAGCGTCCGACTTCAGCCAGGTCACGATCTCGCGGTCCGTGAGTTCGAGCCCCGCGTCAGGCTCTGGGCTGATGGCTTGGAGCCTGGAGCCTGTTTCCGATTCTGTGTCTCCCTCTCTCTCTGCCCCTCCCCCGTTCATGCTCTGTCTCTCTCTGTCCCAAAAATAAATAAAAAAAAAAAAAAAAAAAACGTTGAAAAAAGAAACTGAAGAGGACACAAAGGAATAGAAAAGCATTCCATGCTCATGGATTAGAAAGACAAATATTGTTAAAATGTCTATACTACTCAAAGCAATGTACACATTTAAAACAATCCCTATCAAAATACCACCAATATTTTTCACAGAGCTAAAACAAACGATCTTAAAATTTATGTGGAATCACAAAAGACCCCAAATAGCTAAAGCAACCTTGAAAAAGAAAGGCAAAGCTGGAGGCATCACAATTCTGGAATTCAAGCTATATTGCAAAGCTGTCCTGGCACAACAAATAGATACATAAATCAATATAACGTAATTGAAAACCCAGAAATGAACCCACAACTATATGGTCAATTAATCTTCAACACAGCAGGCAAGAATTTCCAATGGTGAAAGGATAGTCTCTTCAACAAATGGTGTTGGAAAACTGAACAGTGACATGCAAAAGAATGAAACTGGACTACTTTTTGATGCTATACACAAAAATATACCAAAATGCATTTAAGACCTAAATGTGATACTTGAAACCATAAAATTCCTAGAACAAGATATACGGGAAGTAACTTCTTTGACATCAGCCATAGCAACTTCTTTCTAGATAGGTGTCTTGGGGCAAGGGAAACAAAAGCAAAAATAAACTATTGGAACTACACCGAAATAAAAAGCTTCTGCACAGTGAAAGAAATAACCAAAACATCTAAGAGGAAATTTGCAAAAGACATATCTCATCAAGGGTTAGTATCCAAAATATATAAAAAAACAACCTCTAAAACTCAACACCCCAAAGAATCCAATTAAAAAATGGGCAGAAGACATGAAAAGATATTTCTCCAAAGAAGACATACAGATGGCCAACAGACACATGAAAAGATGCTCAATATCGCTCATCATCAGGGAAATACACAACAAATCTACAATATGAAATCACCTCACACCTGTCAGAATGGCTAAAATCAACAACACAAAAAATAACAGGCATTAATGAGGATGTGGAAAAAAAGTGAACACTCTTATACTGTTGCTATGAATGCAAACTGGTGCAGCCACTCTGGAAAACAGTAGGAAGGTTCCTCAAAAAGTTAAAAAGAGAACTACTGTGTGATTCAGCAGTTGAACTACTAGGTATTTACCCAAAGAATACAAAATCCTCATTCAAGGGGAAACATGTACCCTGATGTTTATAGCAGCATTATCTACAACAGCCGAACTAGGGAAACAGCCCAAGTAGCCATCAACTGATGAATGGATAAAGAAGATGTGGTGTACACACACACACACACACACACACACACACACACACACACACACACACAATAAGGAACATTCCTCAATCATAAAAAAAGAATGAAATATTGCTATTTGCAACAATATGGATGGAAATAGTGTTAAGCTAAGTGAAATGTCAGAGAAAGACAAATACCATACGATTTCACTCATATGTGGATTTTAAGAAACAAAACAAATGAGCAAAGGGGAAAAAAAAGAGAAAAAGGCAAACCAAGAAATAGACCCTTAATTACAGAGAACAAACTGATGGTTACAACAGGGAAGGTGGGTGGAGGGATGGGTTAAATAGGTGATGGGGATTAAGGATCACACTTGTGGTTATGAGCCTCAGATGATGTAGGGAAGTGTTGAATCACTATATTGTACACCTGAAACTAATATTACACTGATTGTTAACTAACTGAACTTTAAATAAAAACTTAAAAAAAAAGCATATGGGAACAAAGATACTGTGGTTTCTTATTTCTTTCCAGAAGATGGACTATTATTCAACACTAAAAAAAGATGAGCCATCAAGCCATGAAAAGACATGGAAGAAGCTACTTGCATATCAGTAAGTAAAAGAAGCCAATACAAAAGAGTTACATAGTGTGTGATTTCAACTATATGACATTCTGTAAAAGGCAAAAACATGGAGACAGTGCCAGAGGTTGAGTTGGGGGAAGGATAAACAGGTAGAGCACAGATCATTTTTAGGGCAGTGAAAACACTCTGTAACAAAATTACAGTGATAGATACATATCATTCTATTTCTGTCCAAACCCACGGTATGTACATTAAGAGTGAACCCTAAAGTTAACTATGGGCTTTGGAGGATTATGATGTGTAAATACGTTCATCCTTGGTAACAAATGTACCAGTGTACCATTGTGGTGAGTAATGTTGATAATGGGAAAGGCTATGTCTGTGTGGGGGCATGGATACATGGGAAATCTCTAAATCTTCATCTCAGTGAAGGTTCAGGTTCATGCTACAAACCTGAAACTGCTCTGAAAAATAGTCTTTTTTTTTTTTTAAAGTGATGTTAAAAGTATTACAATAGAAACCCTTTCCCTCTAAAGACATTTTATTACTTGTAAAATACAACTAGGGCAATCATGACACTTGAATTACTCATAAGTTAAAAAAAAATGATGTCACAATTTTATATAATATTTTATTAATGTGATATTTTTATTGATCATGACATTTTTTGGCTCATATTTCTGCAAATTCATTTATTAGATCATCACAATTTGTACTTTTATACTTTGTTATTCATTAAGAAAGCTGATAACAATGTCATTCCCTCTTGGACAATATAAAATTACAAGTAAGTTTTGATAATTTTTAATTCTGAGAAAGATCTTCCTTCTGATGCAACTATTACTAGAGTTAAGAGTATTTTATAAGATGCAACATTAGGATAAATTCTGATTTATTGTTTTGAAATATAAATTTTAGAACATCTAGAGTTGGTGATTTAACACGTAAAAGAATTCTAAAAAGATTTAACTCCATAGAAATCAGTGTAGTGTAAGTTTTAACTTAAGGGTAAATTTATACAATAGTATTTGATTGTTTCCTCTGAAACTTATAACTTGTGGAGTCTGTGCAAGAAACTAGGTGTGGGTTTATAATTTGTACATAACTCAAAGTGCCTATTTATATAATCTTTCACTGTATCTTCAATTATGAGAAAAAATATTTTAAAAGCTGTCTTTTCTTTAACTGGTTCATCCGAAGCCCATATGAAAACGGTGTTCTTTTCCACTAAATGTGATGGTCTTTAAGTTTATGTTTCTAAACCTGTGTATATTAGTTTTGAAATGATATGGTGTTATCAAAATTAGAGATTCTAAACTTTTGAACAATCCTGTTAACTCCTTGATATACTTTATTGCAATGTCCACTTACATACTATTATTTTTTTATTAACTTATTGGCAAAGTTTACTGCTGAGCCACCTATTCCAGCCCTCAAGACACAGAGTTAATATTTACAGATGCTGTAGGTATGAAATTGAATCACGGACAGACAAGCCAGCCTCCCACTGCAAGTCTCAGCACCACCAGCATACGGAGTCCTTGCTCTGTTAAGGCTTCAGCCAGAGCTGCCATCACTGTTTAGGCTGTAGCCTCCCCTGCCACCACTGTTAATCTGGGTCTGGTTTCCAGATTAAAGAGGGGCTCATCTTGGAGCTCTGCTGCATTCCAGACTGCTCTGAGGCATGAGACTACAAAGGAAATCGCTCCTTGAAACGATTAATATGATTATAAACTCCTAGTAAGAGTGACGAGACAGACAGAAGGCAAATTGCCAATATCAAGAATAAAGAAGGGGCATCATTACAGATTTTAAAAGAATCAGATCCAGAATTAGTTCATGAAGGTCACTAAACAAACATACAACAACAGGAATAACAGCAACAATAGCAACAAGCAGCAACTCTATGGAGAGGAAAGAATACACTTTCCAGAGTTGTCACATTAAATTTCCAGTTTTGAACAAAAATAATTAGAAGTCATACAAAGAAACTGGAAAGTGTGGCCCATACACAGAAAAGAGAAATCAGTAGAAAGTATCATCAAAGATGCCCTGATGTTGAACTTACTAGACAAAGACTTTAAATCAACTATTATAAATATGTTTAAAGAAAAAAAGGAAACCAGGTCTAAAGGATTACAGGAATTTATCAGAATACTGTCTCACAAAATAGTTTCACTAAGGAGAATGGATTTACAAAACGTAGGAAGTAACTGGGAGTAGAAAGTCTAGGTAAGGGAATGTTATGGTGGTATAAAGATTATGGATTTAGTAGCCTGTACCACAAGGGAGAAAACAAACACTTAAGTGACATGATGGGATCACATAGAGGGTTCAGTTAGCAACTGACACAATAAATGGAATGAAGTAGAACAAATACACAGCTTTAAGATCCAGAGAATATTACTACTGGAGAAGTTACATATTTGCTACTGTATCTCTACCAGTGTGGATTTTTCTTCTGATTTGGTCCAGATGGTCTTCTTAGAAAGGGCTCTTTCAAATGTATTTTTATTTCTGCTTCTATATTTTATGTCATGCAATTAATCTTGCTCGAAAAGTTGGTAAATTCTGGTAATTTTTCAAAATTTGTCTAAATGGCATCTCCTAAAACCTTCCTTGCTATTTCAGCCGTAATAATCATTGCTTCTCAAAATTTCCTAGGATGTGACTGATTCTACCAGATATTGTATTTCTACAATTTGGACTGATTTTGCCTATAAAAAGCCATTTGGCAATATGTGGAGACATCTGACAATGTCTGCCAACTGAAGAACTCTGCTTCTGTCATGAATGAGGAGAGGGACCAGAGATGCTGCTGAACTTCATATAGTGCAAAAGACAGCCTGCCCAAACAAAGAATTATCCAGCCAAAAATACTGTCAGTGCCAAAATTGAGAAACCCTGGTTTAGGCACATAATATATGATAGGTAGACAGTTCAAACAAATCCATAATAAAATATTTCTGAAAAGAGCAAGCATCCACAGTGAATTATTATAGTTCCAACTAAAAGCATAAACATCAAATCTAGGACAGGCAAAAATCCTAAAGTCAAGAACTCCATAGTATGGGCATGTCAACTTGGGTCCTCCATAAAGCAGATACCAACACAGAATCAACATGCATGATATTTATGGAGAAAAATGCTTACTAATGCTAACAGGGAAGGAGCAAAAGTCACAGAGAGAGCTTCAGACCCTGATGGAATTCTCCCACCTAAGACAGAGATAGGGAAGAAAGTTAGCCAGAAAAAGCCTTAGACCCGCACACAATTCTGAGGGGGTCTCAGTTAAGCCAATGGGAAGTGCTTGAACCAAAAATACCAATTAGAAGAATGTCACATGGAGCATTCTTGGCTCTAGCATTACACTGTGCACAGGCAGTGGCTGGGAATAGCCTAAGAGAAGTATGGTCTTGGCATTGACCCCACAGTTGATGCAAAAGTAAGGCTGACAGTGAAGCATGCTTCCTACGGCAAGTTCTCTCAGAGAGAGATCTGAGCAATATACCTTTACAGTCACCAAGATAGTTATTTGAAAATCATTCAAGAGAAAATCTTTTTGCTTGTCTAGAAGCTTCAATAACACAGTTGAAAGAATATTATCTAATAGAAAAATAAAAAGAGAATATCCTATTTAGAAAACTGGCTGTGTTATTTACTTTGAGGTTGGATCAGTAAATTTAGTATTTCTGAGTTAACAAGTGCATGTATGAAAGGCATATGAGTTGTGTAGCACACTTGTAATAACAAGGTAGACAAACATTTTAATCTAAGTTTCAAAGAAATACTCCTTGGAAACATACGCAGGAATTTTTACTTATATAACTTGAAATAAAAAAGGAAAAGGTCACTATGCAATTATGTATTTATAACAACTTTTACAGAACTAAAAAAAATGCCACATATGTTTTTGAAAGCAGTCTTGGAAAGATGCCACATTCAAAATAAAATTTTAAACATACGTATATATTTTCACATTTCAGCTAAAAATGTACTTACTTATGATTAAAAGATACTTTACTCAACCTACTCAAAGCAATTTTATCATTCCTTACACCATATGCTAGTTTCTTTATTTACATAGTATACCGGGTTACTCATTTAGGCTTTGATTCCCTCCCTTCTCTCCCCTCTATATCTAGTATGCTACTAAAACTAAACACTCCCACATCCTTAATTGTTCACAAAGTCATTTCTGCCTTTCTTTTCCGCTTGTCCCTATTCTTGTCCAGGATCGCTTTACCTTTTACATTTGTTTTGCATAAAATATTAATTTCTGTTTCAAATAGTTTGTTCTACATTTCTCTTACATTCTTTGCACGAATGCCAAAATGATCATCTGAAAGCACATTTTATGCCTTACAAGTGCCCTTCAGAGAATCCCTTACTGTATGGCACAGCCATTAGCCAGCTATACATGGATGTCTTCCAAATTGATATCTCCATCCCCAATATTTTTCCTTAATTCCTGAATCATGTATCTACCGGGCAACTCCACTTTGATCTCTCATACACAACCTTAATTTAACATGACCCTTTACCCACAAATCTGTTCCTCTCCCGGCCTACATTCTCTCATAAATAAAAACTCCATCCTTTCATTCACTGACTTCTATTCTTGTCACTTTACCACAACCTAACCACACACACATGCTGTCAGATTAACCTTCAAAATATATCAATTTATACTTTTGAGATAAGTATCCAGCTCCTACTATGTAGTAGGTAATGTTTTAAGTATATGGGATAGAGAGTCAAAAATTCCCATGTTCCTGGAGCATATATTAGACTCTGAGTAAAAGTCTGTAGAAAAGGCAGTGCAAGCACAACTTTTTATGTACCTACCCCTCAAACTAATGGCACAGGTTCTTTAGTTTATTATGTGTCAACCCCATTCCTGTCTTGGGCACCCAGCCCTCAGATTCTATCACTTTGATATGACAACCTAGAGACTAGTGACTGCCACTTCTGAAGCTGAGATTTCATATACATTGGATATCTGGATCGTGCTCATGAGTCCAGGAAAGAAAAACATGATGGAGGGTAGTAGGGAGGGCGGTATTAGGCTAAGCCATTGGGAGGGAGTCAATGGTGAGATTTAAAATCAGGTTTGTGGGGGCGCCTGGGTGGCGCAGTCGGTTAAGCGTCCGACTTCAGCCAGGTCACGATCTCGCGGTCCGTGAGTTCGAGCCCCGCGTCAGGCTCTGGGCTGATGGCTCGGAGCCTGGAGCCTGTTTCCGATTCTGTGTCTCCCTCTCTCTCTGACCCTCCCCCGTTCATGCTCTGTCTCTCTCTGTCCCAAAAATAAAAAAATAAAAAACGTTGAAAAAAAATTTAAAAAAATAAATAAATAAATAAAATAAAATAAAATCAGGTTTGTGGAACAAAAACACAGGTGAAACCATGTAACTACTAACACATTGAAAGGTTAGGAAAGGCTTTAAACATAAAGACAACACAGAATCGGGATGAAAGTGTGGTGCAAGAGAAAGGGAAAATTCTTGTGTTTTTGTCTGTGTTAGTACGCATTTGAGTTAATCTTTTATTCAAACAATATTAATTGGACCCCTTTTATATGCCAAAAACTTGCCCAGGTACTTGGTCTCTTATAATGAATAAGAAAAATGTCACAATGACGTTTTGTCAAATAAGATAACAAAAACAAGAAACCAAGAGAGGCAAATATTTTTTTTAATATTTTTTTAAGTTTATTTATTTATTTCTGAGAGCAACACAACAGTGTGAGTGGGGGGAGGGGGTAGAGAGGAGATAGAATCCTAAGCAGGCTCCCGGCTCTGAGCTATTAGCAGAGAGCCCAATGTGAGACTTGAACTCATGAAACTGAGATCATGACCTGAGTGGAAGTCGGATGCTTAAATGACTTAGCCACTGAGGCGCCCCCCGCCTTTTTTTGTTTTTGAAGATAGCTTTCTGTCACATCATTGTCTCTGTTTGGAAAGAAATAAGGAAAACAGTATCCTATGAGAAGTTACAACCACAAATATGCCATTAAAAGGTTGGACTGGAATTCCTATACCTGTATGTTCTAAAACAACAGTTGGCAAAGTTGTTCTGTAAAAAGCTAGAAAGTAAGTATTTTAGACTTTTAGACCATATGATCTCGGTTGGAGTCACTCAATTTTGCCATTGTAGTAGGAAAATCAGTCAAGGACAAAAAGTAACTATGGCTATGTTCTAATAAAACTTTATTCATAAAAGCAGGCAGCAGGACTAATTTATTCTGCAAGCTATAATTTACTGACCCCTAACCAAAAGGACACCTTAAGTGAAAAATCAGCTTTAAGTGATTCCATGCTGGTAACAATCCAGGGACCTGGCAGAAGAAAACACAAATTGCTTCTGGAGAAAATGCTTCAAACCCAGGAATTCAAAGAATTCCCATAAATAATGCTCCAAGGAACATGAGTTCAAAAGGAAAGGAGTAACTATAAGTAAAATGTAATAAAACTACCACATTACAGTTAAGCTGTGCAAAGATACAGATAGTGAAAGGACAATGTAAGAATGTTTATTTAAGAGTAACAGCGTGTAGTAAAAGGATGCTGATAGAAAAAGAGGTTATAAAAGTGACCGCATAGAATGAAAAGAAACCAATAAAATAATCACAATAAAAGATATGCTTAAAATGGGAAATTCAGTGAGAATGTTAAACAGATGATTAGATAAAGCAGAAGAGAGGATTAATGAACTGAGATACCGATCTGTGGAAAACATTCACATTCATATTGTGACAAGGAAACATGGAACACATGACAAGGAGAGAATAAGTTCTAACATATCTTATCAGGGGTCTGAGAATGAGGGAAGGCAGTATCAGAAGAAATAATGACAAAGAATTTTTCAGGTTTCATAAAAGATGCCAGTTCTTAGGTTGAGGAAATCTAGCAAATCCTTAAAAATACAATTAAAAACAATCACATTGAGAAGCACACCACCAAAAACAAAGGAATCTACTGGGGCACCTGGGTGGCTCAGTCGGTTAAGCATCCGACTTCAGCTCAGGTCATGATCTCACGGTTTTTGAGTTTGAGCCCTGCATCAGGCTCTGTGCTGACAGCTTGGAGCCTGGAGCCTCCTTCAGATTCTGTGTCTCCTGCTCTCTCTGCTCCTTCCTCACTCTCTCTCTCTCTCTCTCAAAAATAAACATTAAAAAAAAAGAAACTCTTTAAGAACAAAGGAACCTATTAAATTTTCTCAAAGTTCTAAGATAAAATATTAGTCAACCTATAATTGTATACTATGAAAAGCATTATTTCATGATGATGGTGAACCAAACAAATTTTCAGGTACTCAGAAATTGAAACAATTCATCAACTACATATTCTCACTAATAGAACTTATAAAGAATGCTCCTTGCCAAGAAGTTATTGAATCCAAACATCTGAGAAACAGTACACATATATTGGTGGGCTTAAGCCACTATTGACTAAAGAATTACTAAAAACATCTAATATATAGAAAATAAAAAATGCAAACACTAAATGTTATAGATAGCATCATAAAAATTAGGAAGGATTGATTAGATTTAAAGCATTCTAAGGTATTTGTACTTTGGAGAAAGAAGAAGAGGATAATTATTAATTTTATAGTTTGTTAACTTAGTATTTCTGATAAAGTATTATAACCACTAAATAGTTGTAAAGTATAAAACTTTCACATTAGAAGGTCCAAAGTATGAGGCTGGGGAAATTAGAGGATTATAGGCAACGGTAAGTACATGTGAACAGAGGCAGGGATAAAAATAAGGTTTGGAAAATAAAAACATTCAGTGATGTTTACTGAATGATCATTTAAAAAATATTAACATAGTTGAATATGAAGTGCAAACAAAGAAAGAAAAGAGATGATAAACTCTGCATTTCATATCCAAAGAACAGTGAGACAAACTTGAATTGCTATTCATCATTCTGTGGATCGCTAACTCAAAGTATCAGTCAACTAAATGTAAACGTTGTGAAATACAATCTTCTTGTTCACTGAGCTTCCAGGAACAATTGCAGAACACCAGCCTCACAGGAGGCCAATTACAACAATGTAGCCTCTAGGCTCACATAATCACGACATCTGTAAAAGTCCCCTTCATGGCTGGTTTACAGTAGATTTTATTACAGCCTTCATGTTGTACCAGAGGCTTTAGCACATACTGTGCTAATAATAACAGCAAACAACCAATTAAAAACCAGATGATAAAAAATTATTACTTTTAACTGGTAATAATTTATGAGGTTTAAATTTGTTCTAACAATACTAATCATTTTTTAGATGTACTTAAGAGCTAATTATCTACTAACTTTACATATTTTGGAACACAAAAAGTACACTAGTGTTCTCGTTTATGTTTCTAATACGAACTTGTCATACTCGTAAGATGATCGTAAGCTATCAACATGTCTAACACAAACTTATAAATATGTCAAATGAAAATTCTTTGGGCAGAACCAGAAGGCTTAATTGCTGTTCCTAAATTCTGAGGAAAATTTAATCGCATCACACAGGGTTTAAAACCTTTATATTCAATTCTTAAAAAAGTAAACACATTTCTAAATACAAAAGTTGCCCTGAGTTTTCATTAATGAAGCATATTTCATTAGTGGTTAAACAATATGTAAAAATCAATACTTTTTCATGGGTACGAAAAATGTAAAATCTGTGCGTTTAAAGTTGAATAAGATAAAACGCATTTGAGCATTACAATTCTGGTCAATACATAATATCTTTGCAGATCTTTGAATCACTTCTATAGAAACACATTTTCTTAGAACTTACTTCACAAAGATGTTTATAGCATGGATTTTTTTTATAAGGGTCATTTATTTTAAGGATTTTTATACCATATTTAAAAAACACAAAATAAAAAAAAGGATTAATCTCCTTATATATACAAAGCACGTTTTTGAAAAGCCTGTATTCACATGTTATGGGAAGTAACACCTTGCAAAAGAGTCTCAAACTGACAACTTCTCAGAGCTTATCTTGCCACAAACACCCTTCAAACCACTCTCCATATCAATATCACAATCGTCTAAGTAATATCATCCCCTTGCTCTTTATTGTGTCCTATTACCCACCAAAAAACAACAACAAAACCCAGTGAATAAAAAAAATCACTATAGACATATAAGACCATTCTGTATTATTTTAATATCTTCATTTTAACTGTTACCTCAAAAGTAACTACAGTTGACCCTTGAATGACACAGGTTTGAACTGCACATGTCCACTTACATGCAGATTGCTTTCAGTTATACCAGTATTATTCTGTAAATGCATTTTCTCTTCCTTATGATTTTCTTAATAACATTTTCTTTTCTCTCACTTATTTTTTTAAAGTTTACTTATGTACTTTGAGAGAGAGAAAGAGAGAAAGAGAGGGAGGGAGGGAGGGAGAGGAAGAGGGAGAGGGAGAGAGGGAGGGGGGAGAGAGGGAGGGAGGGAGGGAGGGAGGGAGGGAGAGAGAGAGAGAGAGAGAGAGAGAGAGAGAGAGAGAGAGAGAGAGAGAGAGAGAGAGAGAGAATGAATGAATGAATGAGAATATCCCAAGAACGGTCCACACTATCAGTGCAGATCCTGATGCAGGGCCCTATCTCATGAACCATGAGATAATGACTTAAGCCAAAATCAACATTTGGACCCTTAACCAATTGAGCTACCCAGGCATCCCTCTTGCTTATTCTATATATAGTACATACTATATACTACAGTATATAGTATATAATATGAAGTATATATATACACTACATAATACGTGTAACACTAAAATCTGTGCTCATTGACTACATTATCACTAAGGTTTCTGGTCAACAGTAAGTTAAGTACTGGGAGAGTCAAAGGTTATATGCTGATTTTTTGATGGGGGTGGTCAACATCCTTAACCCTGATGTTGTTCAAAGGTCGACTGTATATTCCTACCCTGCTGACAACCAAGTCATTCCACAGCCAGATAAATCCACACGCTGCTTTCTCTACCTCAGATGCTTTTTCCTACCTCCATCCTCTTCTATTTGACCAACTATATTCAACTTTCAGGTCTCAGCTAAAATGTCACTCCTTGGGGTAATTAATGGATGCCCTTATGTACAACTACACACTGAGCAAGATGCTTCTTCCTTGTGCTCATAGGAAATAAAAATATTTTACAATGCATCGTTATTTGTGTATGTGTACATATGTATATACACATACACACAGATACATATGTATTTTTACATATAGATACACATATGTACATGACTATCTAATACAAATAAAACGTAACATATAACATAGTGGGTGAAACAGTCTACTCAAAAAATTAAGTAGATGGATAAATAAGTCTTGTTAGCTCTTCTAATTTAGCTTAACAATAAAAATCAGTTTTTATCACCTTGACTCATCCTTAGAACATAATTTATTTTAATGATTATGGCAATATTTATTTATGGCTGGTTGTTAAAAATTATTCCTGCCTTTCCAGGAAAAAGATATTTCAATAATTGCTTTAGCTTCTATCAAAGCTTATTTCTCAAAGCTACTGCTTATTTTAGCAGGATTTAAGGATATGTTTAAAAAACATGAGTTGAAGTATAACATAAAATTTACTTTGTGGAATTTTTACAATAAGACTAAAATTAGGATGAAGTAGGGATAAATAAGATTTTACAAAACTCTCAAAACAACTTAATTGTATGATCAGTTATTCATTACATTTTTTCCTCCAATCTCTCTTTTTTCTTTCTTCCTTGCAACTGAAAACCATAAAACTGCAGATCTTTGTGTCAAACACATAATTACTAATTTATTGTTATAAGAGATTTAATTTAGTACAATATGATTTTTCAATCCTACCTTAAATAACAGAAATTGAATGATTTACACTAAGCAAAAAAGTTATGGACTGACAGGGTCAATATTTGACACCATGGTTATTTTGTTATTGAGTATCATTTGAAGTTAAATGATATTTACAAATAATTCATGCTCAAAAATGGATAAACAAGAAAATAAGGGAAAATGAATGAAATTATAATGATCTTAAGTAGTTTCTCATGAAAACACCAAAGAGAATCACATCAATATCTTGAAATAGTATTAAAATCTAAATCTTGATTTCATCATAATGTTGAACAATTATGGGTGAACCAATAGAGTAAACTAACAGATCATAGTACTTAGAGGAGAATTCAAGAACTCAATTTATTCAACTCGAGCCATCTGGCAAATACATTAAAAATCTTAGATGATTCAGAAGCAGCTAAAGTTCAGAAAACTTGCTTTTCTAGTTACATAATTCACAAAATATAAAGTGAAAAATATGTAAAGTGGAAAAAGGATTTCAAGAGGCTAGGATGTCACACTCTAATGTAGGAAGAAATGGCTTGAATGCATTTAGCTGTATAGACACTCTTAACGTTAACAGTGAGAGATGGTAGACAATGTATAAACACACTGTACAGAAATATGTGGGATAATATCTAAGGCATTTAATCCAAAGCAGATAATGGGAAAAATCCACCAAAAACAAAAACTCAGTTTTGTGAGAAACATGTTTGAAAATGGGTAAATAAGGCGTAGAAGAAAATAGATCCATTAACAGAAAATTGTTCACGGACTTAATCCCTGGAAGTTCAATATAAAGGACAAAGATAAACCTTATTTCATCATTTCGTAGCCCACAGAGACAGGAACTTTTGATGTCCATATCTAAATCTGGTTTCTTACCTTAGGATACTTCGTTTTTGAATTATGAATGTCCTTTAAAAGTATAAAGACCGAGAAAAAACTTGCCCAGCTTTGGCATGTGTCAGTGAGAAAACCAGTCAATAGCAGTAAGAACAGAACTTCTTGTGAGTCCTAGAAGTCATCATCTGCCTATTAAGAATGGTAAATCATGCAAAGGCTAATGATAGTTAAAATACACATGGTCTGCATCATCATTTCGAGGGAAAGAATTTCAGCTATGGCCACCCTAAATTTTGCTTTTGAACTACATCTTCCTCATTTATTTTAGTCATATGTTTTGTCACTAAGTGAGGATACTACACGTTTCATTTACTTTGACTCTCCTAAAGAAAGATGGGTACCCTTGAGCAGATTCACACAAGGATATAGCAACAGTTTACCATCTTATCTCCAAGCTATATGACTATATGGTGCTGTTGCTTCTGGTCTGCATGTATACTGAACATGTGTGGCACTATAAGGAAATAAATCCAATTTTGCTTAGAAAAAGGCCAGAACCTGAGCGGCTTAAGTGAAAAATAATTATCATCTGAGCCTGAGTTCCCATCTCAAAGAATAAACAAAGGCTATTTTTATCCCAGATGGAAACTGAAACAGTTTGGCTTTGTAATAGCCGAGCAAAACATATTCTAACCACTGGGTGTGCACAGTGTCTATGCAGTGATACTGCACTCTGAGTTAAAAGTGAAAAAATGCAACTACTTATGTGTGGAAGGACAATGAATTTTAAAACAAGGTTTATGAAGCCCCATGCCCCTTGACCTTCTCTTATTACTACTGCCCGGTGAACCTTTTCAAGATGAATGGTGTATATCTTTATCTATGACACTCCATTTAGCAATCACAATATTTTCTATAAGTTAGATAAATTGTCCAGTCACTTAACAGGAAGAAAGGTCAACATCAATTGCAGCAAAGGTCACTCAATCCAGTTGTGTTCTATATTAAATTGTCATCAGATCTGAACAGTGATTTCATCAATAACACATCTAACTAGAATGTTCCAAAATTTAGAAATCAACTGCCTGCCCTGTGGGAAAAAAATGAAGTAGGTAAATAAGACACAACTTTCCAAAGGAAACTCACAGGGTATTGAACTCAGGAATATAGTCTCCCCAGAGTCCCATTTATCATTTAAACCAAATATGAATTTTAGAAATAATACTGTTGGTTCAACATCTGTCCTTATAGAGATTAAACAAATGAATGTCATGTGCACTTTGAAATGTAAGGTCAACTTTCTCCGCCAAACTATCCAAGCAATGAATCTAGGAAAGAAGCAAGGTATATTATGATATTATGCCCTGAATCTAATAATGAGGAGCCTATCACACAGATCCAGAATGAGAGGAGATCTACAGGACAACTGACCTGAATTCTTGCAGAGATTAAAAGCCATGAAGAATAGAGTAAGGTAGAAGAACTCAATGGAGGGAAAATAAAAAGACAGCTCAGCCTATGCAGCGCCCGGCCCTTGGTTTATTCAGGAGGAATGAACAACAACATAGCTAAAAGAACATTTTAAGGAAAATTGGGGAAATGTGAAAATGTGAGAAATTTGAAACTGTTATTTATTGTTTTAGATGCGGTAATGGTGATGTGGCTTTGTAGGAAGAGGTCTTTGTTTCTGGGAAGTGGAAACTAAAATATTTAGGGGGAAGTGTCATGATGTCTGTAGACAACTTGTGAGAATTTGACCAAATGGAACTGTGCATACATGTGTGCGTGTATGTGTAGACCAAGCAATTGTGGGAAGAAATAGAGTTCATGAGTGAGGGGAAAGGTGTACATATTATTTCAACTTCTCTGGGTGGGGCCAGGGGTTACATGATTTAATTTTAAAAAATCAAAAGCATTCCTATGATCAAAAATGTATAATGGTACACCATTTTATTTGGAACTAGGCCATTCTTTACAGTGGGCTGCAAGACCCAAAATGATGTGGTCCCTAATTTCTCTGATCATTTTACCCACAACTGCCCCCGCTTCATTAATTCACTCCAGCAACATCGCATTTCTATTGTCTCTCAAACATAGCAGGCATGCCTTTGCACAGCCAGTAACCTCAGCCTGTCCTAATTCCTTAAAGACACCTCAATGGAACATAATCTACCTACCTTATTTAAAATTGTAACTCAGATGCACACACAGTAACCTCTTGTACATTTTTTATATCATTTCTCAAATTTTTATAAATTTGATTACACAATATTTTCACTTTTATTATATGTATTACCCCAAAGTAAACTCCAAAAGGGATGGTTCTTTGGGATTTTTATTCACTGAAAAACCTCAAAGAAAAAAAAAGGCTTTGAGGAGTTCCGGAAGATGGCGGCGTAGGAGGACGCTGGGCTCACCGCGCGTCCTGCTGATCACTTAGATTCCACCTACACCTGCCTAAAGAACCCAGAAAACCGCCAGAGGATTAGCAGAACAGAGTCTCCGGAGCCAAGCGCAGACGAGAGGCCCACGGAAGAGGGTAGGAAGGGCGGCGAGGCGGTGCATGCTCCACGGACTGGCGGGAGGGAGCTGGGGCGGAGGGGCGGCTCGCCGGCCAAGCAGAGCCCCCGAGTCGGGCTGGCAAAAGCGGAGGGGCCGGACGGACTGTGTTCCGACAGCAAGCGCGACTTAGCGTCTGGGAGGTCAGAAGTTAACAGCTCTGCTCAGAAAGCGGGAAGGCTGGAGGACAAAGGGAGGGAGAGCTGCTGAGCCCCCGGACGGCAGAGCTCAGCTTGGCGGGGAACAAAGGCGCTCGCCAGCGCCATCTCCCCCGCCCATCCCCCAGCCAAAATCCCAAAGAGAACCGGTTCCTGCCAGGGAACTTGCTCGCTCCGCGCAAACACCCAACTCTGTGCTTCTGCGGAGCCAAACCTCCGGCAGCGGATCTGACTCCCTCCCGCTGCCACAGGGCCCCTCCTGAAGTGGATCACCTAAGGAGAAGCGAGCTAAGCCTGCCCCTCCCGCCCCCGTGCACCTTGCCTACCCACCCCAGCTAATACGCCAGCTCCCCAGCACCACAAGCCTGGCAGTGTGCAAGTAGACCAGACGGGCCACACCACCCCACAGTGAATCCCGCCCCTAGGAGAGGGGAAGAGAAGGCACACACCAGTCTGACTGTGGCCCCAGCGGTGGGCTGGGGGCAGACATCAGGTCGGACTGCGGCCCCGCCCACCAACTCCAGTTATACACCACAGCACGGGGGAAGTGCCCTGCGGGTCCTCACCACTCCAGGGACTGTCCAAAATGACCAAACGGAAGAATTCCCCTCAGAAGAATCTCCAGGAAATAACAACAGCTAATGAACTGATCAAAAAGGATTTAAATAATATAACAGAAAGTGAATTTAGAATAATAGTCATAAAATTAATCGCTGGGCTTGAAAACAGTATACAGGACAGCAGAGAATCTCTTGCTACAGAGATCAAGGGACTAAGGCACAGTCACGAGGAGCTGAAAAACGCTTTAAACGAAATGCAAAACAAAATGGAAACCACCACGGCTCGGATTGAAGAGGCAGAGGAGAGAATAGGTGAACTAGAAGATAAAGTTATGGAGAAAGAGGAAGCTGAAAGAAAGAGAGATAAAAAAATCCAGGAGTATGAGGGGAAAATTAGAGAACTAAGTGATACACTAAAAAGAAATAATATACGCATAATTGGTATCCCAGAGGAGGAAGAGAGAGGGAAAGGTGCTGAAGGGGTACTTGAAGAAATTATAGCTGAGAACTTCCCTGAACTGGGGAAGGAAAAAGGCATTGAAATCCAAGAGGCACAGAGAACTCCCTTCAGACGTAACTTGAATCGATCTTCTGCACGACATATCATAGTGAAACTGGCAAAATACAAGGATAAAGAGAAAATTCTGAAAGCAGCAAGGGATAAACGTGCCCTCACATATAAAGGGAGACCTATAAGACTCGTGACTGATCTCTCCTTTGAAACTTGGCAGGCCAGAAAGGCTTGGCACGATATCTTCAGTGTGCTAAACAGAAAAAATATGCAGCCGAGAATCCTTTATCCAGCAAGTCTGTCATTTAGAATAGAAGGAGAGATAAAGGTCTTCCCAAACAAACAAAAACTGAAGGAATTTGTCACCACGAAACCAGCCCTACAAGAGATCCTAAGGGGGATCCTGTGAGACAAAGTACCAGAGACATCACTACAAGCATAAAACATACAGACATCACAATGACTCTAAACCCGTATCTTTCTATAATAACACTGAATGTAAATGGATTAAATGCGCCAACCAAAAGACATAGGGTATCAGAATGGATAAAAAAACAAGACCCATCTATTTGCTGTCTACAAGAGACTCATTTTAGGTCTGAGGACACCTTTAGATTGAGAGTGAGGGGATGGAGAACTATTTATCATGCTACTGGAAGCCAAAAGAAAGCTGGAGTAGCCATACTTATATCAGACAAACTAGACTTTAAATTAAAGGCTGTAACAAGAGATGAAGAAGGGCATTATATAATAATTACAGGGTCTATCCATCAGGAAGAGCTAACAATTATAAATGTCTATGCGCCAAATACCGGAGCCCCCAGATATATAAAACAGTTACTCATAAACATAAGCAACCTTATTGATAAGAATGTGGTCATTGCAGGGGACTTTAACACACCACTTACAGAAATGGATAGATCATCTAGACACACAGTCAATAAAGAAACAAGGGCCCTGAATGATACATTGGATCAGATGGACTTGACAGATATATTTAGAACTCTGCATCCCAAAGCAACAGAATATACTTTCTTCTCGAGTTCACATGGAACATTCTCCAAGATAGATCATATACTGGGTCACAAAACAGCCCTTCATAAGTTTACAAGAATTGAAATTATACCATGCATACTTTCAGACCACAATGCTATGAAGCTTGAAATCAACCACAGGAAAAAGTCTGGAAAACCTCCAAAAGCATGGAGGTTAAAGAACACCCTACTAACGAATGAGTGGGTCAACCAGGCAATTAGAGAAGAAATTAAAAAATATATGGAAACAAACGAAAATGAAAATACAACAATCCAAACGCTTTGGGACGCAGCGAAGGCAGTCCTGAGAGGGAAATACATTGCAATCCAGGCCTATCTCAAGAAACAAGAAAAATCCCAAATACAAAATCTAACAGCACACCTAAAGGAAATAGAAGCAGAACAGCAAAGGCAGCCTAAACCCAGCAGAAGAAGAGAAATCATAAAGATCAGAGCAGAAATAAACAATATAGAATCTAAAAAAACTGTAGAGCAGATCAACGAAACCAAGAGTTGGTTTTTTGAAAAAATAAACAAAATTGACAAACCTCTAGCCAGGCTTCTCAAAAAGAAAAGGGAGATGACCCAAATAGATAAAATCATGAATGAAAATGGAATGATTACAACCAATCCCTCAGAGATACAAACAATTATCAGGGAATACTATGAAAAATTATATGCCAACAAATTGGACAACCTGGAAGAAATGGACAAATTCCTAAACACCCACACTCTTCCAAAACTCAATCAGGAGGAAATAGAAAGCTTGAACAGACCCATAACCAGCGAAGAAATTGAATCGGTTATCAAAAATCTCCCAACAAATAAGAGTCCAGGACCAGATGGCTTCCCAGGGGAGTTCTACCAGACGTTTAAAGCAGAGATAATACCTATCCTTCTCAAGCTATTCCAAGAAATAGAAAGGGAAGGAAAACTTCCAGACTCATTCTATGAAGCCAATATTACTTTGATTCCTAAACCAGACAGAGACCCAGTAAAAAAAGAGAACTACAGGCCAATATCCCTGATGAATATGGATGCAAAAATTCTCAATAAGATACTAGCAAATCGAATTCAACAGCATATAAAAAGAATTATTCACCATGATCAAGTGGGATTCATTCCTGGGATGCAGGGCTGGTTCAACATTCGCAAATCGATCAACGTGATACATCACATTAACAAAAAAAAAGAAAAGAACCATATGATCCTGTCAATCGATGCAGAAAAGGCCTTTGACAAAATCCAGCACCCTTTCTTAATAAAAACCCTTGAGAAAGTCGGGATAGAAGGAACATACTTAAAGATCATAAAAGCCATTTATGAAAAGCCCACAGCTAACATCATCCTCAATGGGGAAAAACTGAGAGCTTTTTCCCTGAGATCAGGAACACGACAGGGATGCCCACTCTCACCGCTGCTGTTTAATATAGTGCTGGAAGTTCTAGCATCAGCAATCAGACAACAAAAGGAAATCAAAGGCATCCAAATTGGCAAAGATGAAGTCAAGCTTTCGCTTTTTGCAGATGACATGATATTATACATGGAAAATCCGAAAGACTCCACCAAAAGTCTGCTAGAACTGATACATGAATTCAGCAAAGTTGCCGGATACAAAATCAATGTACAGAAATCAGTTGCATTCTTATACACTAACAATGAAGCAACAGAAAGACAAATAAAGAAACTGATCCCATTCACAATTGCACCAAGAAGCATAAAATACCTAGGAATAAATCTAACCAAAGATGTAAAAGATCTGTATGCTGAAAACTATAGAAAGCTTATGAAGGTAATTGAAGAAGATATAAAGAAATGGAAAGACATTCCCTGCTCATGGATTGGAAGAATAAATATTGTCAAAATGTCAATACTACCCAAAGCTATCTACACATTCAATGCAATCCCAATCAAAATTGCACCAGCATTCTTCTCGAAACTAGAACAAGCAATCCTAAAATTCATATGGAACCACAAAAGGCCCCGAATAGCCAAAGTAATTTTGAAGAAGAAGACCAAAGCAGGAGGCATCACAATCCCAGACTTTAGCCTCTACTACAAAGCTGTCATCATCAAGACAGCATGGTATTGGCATAAAAACAGACACATAGACCAATGGAATCGAATAGAAGCCCCAGAACTAGACCCACAAACGTATGGCCAACTCATTTTTGACAAAGCAGGAAAGAACATCCAATGGAAAAAAGACAGTCTCTTTAACAAATGGTGCTGGGAGAACTGGACAGCAACATGCAGAAGGTTGAAACTAGACCACTTTCTCACACCATTCACAAAAATAAACTCAAAATGGATAAAGGACCTGAATGTGAGACAGGAAACCATCAAAACCTTAGAGGAGAAAGCAGGAAAAGACCTCTCTGACCTCAGCCGTAGCAATCTCTTACTCGGCACATCCCCAAAGGCAAGGGAATTAAAAGCAAAAGTGAATTACTGGGACCTTATGAAGATAAAAAGCTTCTGCACAGCAAAGGAAACAACCAACAAAACTAAAAGGCAACCAACGGAATGGGAAAAGATATTTGCAAATGACACATCGGACAAAGGGCTAGTATCCAAAATCTATAAAGAGCTCATCAAACTCCACACCCGAAAAACAAATAACCCAGTGAAGAAATGGGCAGAAAACATGAATAGACACTTCTCTAAAGAAGACATCCGGATGGCCAACAGGCACATGAAAAGATGTTCAACGTCGCTCCTCATCAGGGAAATACAAATCAAAACCACACTCAGATACCACCTCACGCCAGTCAGAGCGGCCAAAATGAAGAAATCAGGAGACTATAGATGCTGGAGAGGATGTGGAGAGACGGGAACCCTCTTGCACTGTTGGTGGGAATGCAAATTGGTGCAGCCGCTCTGGAAAGCAGTGTGGAGGTTCCTCAGAAAATTAAAAATAGACCTACCCTATGACCCAGCAATAGCACTGCTAGGAATTTATCCAAGGGATACAGGAGTACTGATGCATAGGGGCACTTGTACCCCAATGTTTATAGCAGCACTCTCAACAATCGCCAAATTATGGAAAGAGCCTAAATGTCCATCAACTGATGAATGGATAAAGAAATTGTGGTTTATATACACAATGGAATACTACGTGGCAATGAGAAAGAATGAAATATGGCCTTTTGTAGCAACGTGGATGGAACTGGAGAGTGTGATGCTAAGTGAAATAAGCCATACAGAGAAAGACAGATACCATATGGTTTCACTCTTATGTGGATCCTGAGAAACGTAACAGAAACCCATGGGGGAGGGGAAGGGAAAAAAAAAAAAAAAGAGGTTGGAGTGGGAGAGAGCCAAAGCATAAGAGACTGTTAAAAACTGAGAACAAACTGAGGGTTGATGGGGGGTGGGAGGGAGGGCAGGGTGGGTGATGGGTATTGAGGAGGGCACCTTTTGGGATGAGCACTGGGTGTTGTATGGAAACCAATTTGACAGTAAATTTCATATATTAAAAAATAAATAAATAAATAAATAAATAAATAAATAAATAAATAAATAAATAAAAAATAAAAAAAATAAAAAAAAATAAAAAAAAAATAAAAAAGAAAAACCTCAAAGAGTCCGTGGCACATAATAGATTCTTAAATAATTCTTGTTGAAAGCTTAATGAATGAAGAATGACTTTTGATGGTTTTCCTTGAAGTCAGAAAATGAAAGATCTGAGCGCAATTATGTGGTGGAACTCAATGAGTTGGGGAAGATAAAAGCCCAAAGAGAAAACTGCTCAGCATAGGGAGAATCTGGGAAGAGATCCAAGTAATAAGGAGTTGGAAGGAGAGATGACCTCAAGATATCCTAGGTATCTGGTCACTTTTACAATAGGAATGAGGAGTTATAAAGGGAGTGAAGTGAATATATTAAATATGCTCTAAATACTCTGTAATGTGAGAAAGCTCATTTATAATCAGAAAGTTTAGCATAACCATAAGCCAGTGAGATGAACATGAAATAATTCATATGTAATGAGCAAGAGATATTCAATCAGAATTTAAATAAAAAGACTACTCGTGTCTAACTAGTTAGCATCCTAATCCAATGATAACACTTATGTTAATGTCAATATTATGTGTCACCTGTCTTCAAAGCTTATCTGCAAAACAGCCTGGGCCCCTATCAGTGTTATGTGTCCTACAATATATCGAGGGATTTGGCAAATGAAACCATATTCTTGCCATGAGGCAAAGCTGCCTAATAAGTTCTCTATATTATTAAAAAGTGCTAGCATCACCTGTGCAAATACAAGCCACCTTGACACAACGGGAAATATAAAATGAATGACATGCAATGTACATTTTGGCAATGTGAAATCACTCAAACTGAGATGGGAGAGAGATGGTTAGGAATCCTGAGGTTGAAGGCATGACACTCAAAGCCTCTTTTCAGAATATGCATTACACTATCACTTTTCGCTTCCTAGGTCCTAGTGGTACTTACCTAGAAGATTAGTGATGGTTATGACCAAAAGTGATTTACTATATATATATATCTTATACATCTTTAAAATTAAGGTTATGACCAAAAGTGATTTTATATATATATATAGATAGATAGATAGATAGATAGATACATTTATATATATATATATATATATATATGACATATATATATATGACTTATACATCTTTAAAATTAAGGACAACTTATTGTGCATTATTAATTCATAATATAGAAAACTTTGCTTTTGAAGCTTTATCTAAGAACATAATATTTAAATGAAAATATATATTTCCAATTATAATCACTTGGCTTACAAATTTTCTAGAACACAATCATTTATGTTTTCAAACACATGGCCTATCATAATACATTTAAGTGGTTTTAAAATAATCACTTATACAGCAGCCTATTCTGGAGAACTCATTTCAAATATATTTGTAACCAAACAATAGTTAATTATTAAATAATCAATTATGGTGGTCCCTTGGTTGGAACTTAAGAAAGCAAGTCCATAAGGTTATCACTGGGCTGCCATTTAACATTAGCTTGTGATAATAAATGAGTGTAACTAGACATTTATCTTTTTTGTTCAGGATCCTATCTCCTAAGAAATGGTCCTCAGGGAAACTCACTTGTCCAAGCAAAATCCTATTGAATATAATTAGCCAGAAACCCTTCTGGTATTTACATCTAGGCATTTACTACTCCTATGTAATCTTATCTCAACGGATTTCTCAATCTTGGGAAACAGACCTTGAGTCCCTACTATTTACAAAGTACTACCTGCAGCTTTCCTATTTATATCAAATATTTCTATTTAACTATTTATACCCAATAATTATTTGCACATTTAGTTTTACTTGTTAGCAGCTTCATTCTAAATGAGGAATTTCAGTGATTCTTCATCTTAACTTTAAAACTATCTTCATGACTACTTACAATATATGGCAATTATTAATGTTAAACATCTTAAAAATAATGTAAATAAGCAACCTTTTAAAAACTGAATATCTCATTTGTATTATTCTAATCTTAAATTGTACTTTCTTGCCACTATTGCACTTCATGCTAATAGGAAATATTACACAAGATGTCTAAAGATCTGTTGGAAGTTGACTAAATAGTGGTGAGCTAAACATTCATACCACTAATCCACATGTGCTCTTTCTTTTACATTCTGAATTAACAATTCCGTGCTATTTGTGTGTATTTTAAAAATTAAGAATTTAAAAATACTTGAAGAAAAGAATAGCATCAAATTGTTATCATAAATATTTTTATAAAATTATTTTATTTTCAATCACTTATTTGAATCCTACTTTATCATGCTCAAAGATTTATTTAATCAATAAAAGGATCAAGGTTAGATCAAAGTTAATTTTAAGTAATTAGTGTTTAAAAAATTAATGTGTACTCAGAAGCAGAACTAAATGTTTGTTTTGCTAGTGGAAATAGTAACATTCCAAGAACTATATTTTAACTGCAAATGCAATAATCTGGTTTAATCTTAGGTTTGCTTAATATCTGATCTTAATGAAATCATTCTATACATAAAATTATGGAACACATATTCTGCTTTTCTAAAGTCAAGAGTGTGTTTTAAAGAGACAGGTTAATCTTTATGCTTAGCCACATCTTACCACTGTTCTCCAGGAAAGGGACTAATATTATCAGTTAGAAATTGACAAATGATAGTTTCAATCTGACATTTGAACTTCATCATTACTCTGATCTTTCTTCTATATTCTACTCTGAGGACTACATACAACATTAAAAATGAATTTTAGGGCCACCTGGGTGGCTCAGTCAGTTAAGCGTCTGACTTCGGCTCAGGTCACCATCTCACGGTTCATGAGTTCGAGCCCCACGTCGGACTCTGTGCTGACAGTTCAGAGCCTGGAGCCTGCTTCAGATTCTGTGTCTCGCTCTCTCTCTGCCCCTCTCCCGCTCACACTCTGTCTCTGTCACAAATAAACATTAATTTAAAAAAATGAATTTTAAATAGTATTATCACAGATAATTCTAGATTGTTTGATTTAAATGATGTGTTTCAAGAAGCTTCTGATATTTTGAGAAAAATGTGCATGACAGCACTTCCTTTTTAAAAAAATAGTGAATATGTACACTTGGCAAAAAAACAACGCTAGAGCAAGGTCAATATTTATAGGTTAATACTCTTTATCACCAAATCTAGTGAATATACTGAAATATGTCAAGAGCTCTTGGCTAGATAAAATTATTTATGGTATAGTAAAAGATGTCAACTTTGTAGTATTTTTTTTAATCAATGAAAATAATTATATGTGGAAGGAAGAAATCCATTTATATCTATAAGTATGCCTAATAAGTACAGGACCATTTAAAATGTTTGTATTTTTATTTTTGGGATATAAAAGCTAAAAAAGAGGAAACAATTTCTTCAAATACATATTCCATAATACCTTTCAAATTTTTTCTCCTACAGGTTAATTTGTCAAGCCTGGGAAAAATACCTATATTAACACTGACCATTAAAAGATGATTCATCACAGTTAATACTATGAAACATCTTTATGATTTATTAAAATCTCATAAATATATTTATAATTATTTCTCTTTAATCATAAAAATCAACAGTGGCATTTTTAACTTGGTAAAACTTGGATATTAATTGCATTCTAGGCATTTCTAATAATAAAGATGAATAACAATCAAAGAACTTTAACTTAAAGCTCTTTAGAAAAAAATATTTACAAAGACAGAATATGAAGCCATTGAAGATGTTATAACACAGAAAAATCTGATGTGAAAAAATTAGTGCACACATATAATCCAATACATAAATAGAATAAAATAAAACCAATGCAAAATAGTTTATTTAAGACATTGATAAATGATGTGGTAGTCATAAAATTTCAATCTATATTGAATTGATACAATAAAGACAGCAGCTATTCTCAGATCATTCTATGCAATCCAATCAAAATTCCAGGGATATTTTTTCCTGAAGCTTGAAAGAAACCAAAGTTCACCTTGAACAACAAAAGTCTGACAACACCCAAGACAATTTGGAAGAAGTATAGCAACGAGGCTACATCCTTTTCACGTAATACATTTTTTTAAATTTAAATTCAAGTTAGTTAACATACAGTGTAGTCTTGGTTTCAGAAGTAGAACCCAGTGATTCATTTCTTCCACATGACACCCAGTGCTCATCCCAAGAAGTGCCCTCCATAACGCCCATCACCTATTTAATCCATCTGCCAACCTACCTCCCCTCCAGCAACCCTGAGTTTGCTCTCTGTATGTAAGAGTCGCTTATGGTCTGCCTCCCTCTGTGTTTTTATCTTATTTTTCCTTTCCTCCTCCTGTGTTCATCTGTTACATTTCTTAAATTCGAAATATGAGTGAAATCATAGGATATTTGTCTTTCTCTGATCAACTTATTTCACTTGGCATAATACACTCTAGTTCCATCCATGTTGTTTTTAAATCACAATTAATACTAATACTCATGGAGAAATCAACAATAATATTAGCAAAATAAATAAAGCATCTAAAGGAATGAAAGGATAAATATTTTTGAGATATCAAAAGACATTCCCGTAGAGTCCATGTTAACACAAAATAAATTTCACATAAATTTAACAGTTAAATGTAAATCAATATTAAACAATAAAAGCATTAGGAGAAATATTTAACTATCATTACAGACAGTGGGAAATGTCCTTCTAACCATAAAAACAATGAATCACTACACAAGGAGGAAAAGTCAAACATAGTTGAATGCAGAAGACTGAATTTCTACATGATAAAATTATTGAAAAAATGAAAATATACTTTAAGAAGAAAAACTGTATATAAGATGGCTCTCAAAAAGCCTATTATTAACAGAAAAAAAATAGACAACACAGAAAAATGAACAAACGGCATGAAGAGACCATTCATAAGACAGAAGGAAATTGCCAGAAATTATAAATACTCCATTTTTACCTAATAATAATCTGAAAATTAAAAGAATACAGTTTCAACAATTAAATTTCCCAGACGTAAGTAATCATCATCATCATCATCAGTATTGGCAACTGTTTGGTGAAAAAGGCACTTACATACTGCCAGCGAGAGTATATACTAGAGTATAATTAGTACAACTATTTGCTAAGAATCACACAATTAGCCTTGTTTTTATGCCAGCAAATATCTATCTAGGAATGCAACCTGAGAAAAAATAAGTAAAAGATTGTTTACTGCACTATTACTTGTAATAAAAAATGAAATCAACACATCTATTAGGATAGGTATTTAAAAAAACAGAAAATAACAAGTGTTGGCAAGGATGTGGAAAAACTGGGACCCTTGGGTACTGCTGATAAGAAAGTCAAATTATAGGGAAAAAAAAGAAAGTAAAATGATACAGTCATTGTGGAAAACAGTATAGTCTGTCCTCAAAAAAATTAAAAACAGAATTACCAGATGACCAGCAATTTCACCTCTGCATATATACTCTAAAGAATTGAAAGCAGAGTCTTGAGGGGATACCTACAGGCTCATATTCATGGAACCATTATTCACAGTAGCCAAGAGGTGGAAGCAACCTAAGGGTCTGTTAATGGATGAGCAGATAAATAAAATGTGGTATATACACAAAATGGAATGTTTTTTAACCTTCAAGAAAAGGCAATTTTGACACATGCTACAACATGGATGATTCTTGAAGACATTATACTAAGTAGGAAAAGGCAGCCATGAAAGGACAATTACTGTATGATTCCACTTCTAGTAGGTATCCAAAGTAGTCAAAAGGAGAAAGTAGAATGATGGCTGTCAGGGCCTGGGGAGAGGAGGGTTCCTATTAAATGGGGAAAGAGTTTCATTTATGCACAATGAAGAAAGTTCTGGAGATGGAGGATGGTGTGTGCTGCACAAACATGTGAACATACTGCCCCAGAAATGTCCACTTAGAAATAGTGAAAATGGTAAATTTTACATTACGTATTTTACCATAGTTTGAAAAAACAAGAATCAAACTCAATGTCCCACAGATTAAAAATACCTGTGAACATTCAGATAGTTAACATATTTTCTAAATTTCCCCCCAGAATGCCCTCATTAGTGTGATTATAAAGGTACATCTGGTAATAAAATAAATGATATCAGATCACTTTTAAGCGGTACGGTGTTCATGGAAGAGGCTTCCTGGGTAGACCTCTCCTGAAAGTGAAGCAGATGTTTCCTAAGACATGGCTGGCCCAGGGGGGTTGTCACTTCAATGAAGTAAACTGAAAATAAATCTCTAGATAGCTTCTACTGGGGGGAAAAAATGCCTCTTTCCAGACCACTAAAGATCTGAAACATGAAAGTTAGGGCATATGTTTCATTTTCTCCTCCAGGGCAGCTAACAAATTTGTAGAAGAAACTGCTGTAACCTCACATATGAAATTTTGCCCCAGAGACTGAATCTGCATATGAAAAAATCAGTCTCAATAATGGAACACATGCTGTAATACAATGCCTGGGAGGAAAATGTTGAAGGCTTTATAATTTTTTGGATTCCCTAGAGACAAAAAGAAAATTAAGAAAAACCCTTTCTTTATTATCTGGTCACTATTCACAACCTCATTTGGTAATAGAGAGGGTGGGTCCAGTATAATCAGATCTCGTTGTCTGTTTTATGACTTTATATAGAAAATACTTTAAATTTATATTATGGTGGATGAAGCACTGTATCATGTTTGTCTCTTTTGGATTCTTCTGTATTAGTATTTGCTATGGGATTTTATCAATCCATTCTTCATACCGCATTTATAATTTCTTTTTAATCATCAGCTTCTGAAAATGTAGACGTTGTATTTGCTGGATAAACTGCAGAAACATTATAGAAGTGTTCTAAAAGAGCCAGACACAACTGAAAATTAATAAAATGTTTTCATGTAGAAGTCCTCATATCGAACAGTATTCCACAGCTACTTAAAATTGCGAAGTGCCAATCATCACTGGCTCTCTCTCATCAGGCCCAGTTTAAATTTAAGGTATTGTAGCCATCATGGCAACCACTATTAGCTTTTGAAACATTGCTATAGATTTTTCAGTAGATTTAACATCAAAAGCTTTAACCATTGTACATTTGTTCATTTAAGCATTCATTCTGTGTATATTCTCGGCAGTTACAAGAGCATTAAAATTTTTTATCATTTTCGAGAAAAGAATGGAAAGTGATGCTTATTTTGAATGACAGCAAATCACCAGAGCTAATAATGTACAAAGGAGAAATGTAAAAAGTAATATAAATTATGCAGCTCAATTTTTGAAAAGCCCATTTCCTTTATAAGATGCAACTTTACAGTTGTCTCTACCAAGAGAAGGGGACATTCAGTGCCATTTAATGACATTTTCAAGAGGTTCACTGCACTCTTTTTCACAAGAAGACCAAAATTTAATAAAGATAATGCTCACATGTCCAACAACACAGAAATGATTTAGAGCCAAAAGACCTAACAAACAGACAGGAAAGACCACCACCATTCTGCCATAATGCTGTAAGAAAAGCTATGTTTCAAATATAAATTCTCTTTCTCTTCCTCTCTCTCTTCTCTCTCTCTCTCCCTCTTTCAACACACACACACACACACACACACACACACACACACACACACACACACACTTTAACTTGTAGTTTGAGCCAACTGTGACCAGCACGTATGGAATATTTTATTATGATTTCAAGTCTACCCATTTTTGGCAAAACATCCCCCATCATAATGGCTCCAAGGAGGTAAAAGAGAAGATGTTTCCTCCATTTTACCTATTTGTGTGTCTTCTACATTTCCAATGTTCATCTATGGTAAGCAGTTGAATTATAGAATTCCCTACCACTTAAATCCCATGGAAGTAAGGAACGCATTGGTGAAGTCAATGCGTTGAAGTCAAACACATTTTAACAACTGACGCAAACATAAAGCCACTCCTCTCTCCTCACCAGATGATGCTCTAGTTTTGACTAACCGAGATGCAACACTTATTTAATGGGTAACTATGGCTTCACATCTATTTTGAACGAATCAGACTTGGCTGAATAGTATCAACAAAAATAAAGCTCAACATACTGGATGTCTACTTTCTGAGGGGATGAAACCAAATGGAAACTGAGAAAGTCAGATGGAAAAGCAGTGAAGGAAGTTTCCTAGAAGATTCGCCTGTTTGGAATACAGTTATCTTTAAAAACTAATACAATACTTCTCAAATTATGAAGAATGACATTTATATCCAGAGATCACAATCCTATACCTTGCATATATGTTTTTAGAAACCATTTTCAACCGAATAGAAATTTTCACATTGAAATCATAGGCTCCCTGAGAAATATGCCAATGATTCTATAAACTATATAGACAAAATATATGATATTCTTATTAATTTTTAAACATCATGCAGACTCTGCATTAATAATTTATAATACATTTTCACATACTTTATCTCCTTTTGTTCTTACACCAATCCTATGAGCAGAATATTAATATTCACATATAACAAATATAAACCTAATTGGTATAATTAACTTTTTGACCTTGATGTACTGTAGAGATTTTCCAGGTTAAGTGTCTAATGGGTGTTAAAAGTAAGGATAAGTGAAGTTAAATGATTTGCCAAAGATCAATATGCTATTTAGTACCAGAGACAGTTTGACATCTGATGTGATGTCTTTTCACTATACCACGTTACAATTGCAAAAGAGCATTCACACACCCAGTTCTATAATGTATTACCAACAAATAGTGCATCCATCTTTCAGAAATGTCCTTGTCTGCTCAGTGTTAATATCCAACACCTCAACTTCATCCACCTTAACAATTCCTATTAGCGCTTAATTCCCAAATGAGATCTCTAATTAGGTGCCTTCTCCCATACAACAAATTCAAGTTTCCAGCTCCTTTATGGATATCTTTATCTAAAGCTCTTTCTCTGACATATGAAAATCATGAGGATCAAAACTAGATTCATTATCTAAAAGTAGTCTTTACCTGTGTGTTTTGGTATCTTACTTAAGGTCATGTTTTTTTTTTCTACAAACAGAGGCAAAAATTCTCAGAATCACCTGCTACTGATACCTCTAATTTACATCCAAAGTTTATTTATTCAACCTCACATCTCCTCAGTATTTTCCCACCACTCAATGTTTATTTCTGATTCCATAGGCCTGGTCCTCACCTTCCTCTGAATGAAAATGAATCATTTTATTAACTTGCTTATTGATTCCCCTACTCCTAGTCTCTTTCCTTTCAAGTCATCAATCAATGGGTTGCGGAATAAATATGAAACACAAGTAAATAATTTATGAACACACTCTGTAACATACAGAAGGAAATAAAAACTTTGGCTAATTAATAAAATATTCTGTTGAATATATAAGAAGTATGGGCACTAGGATCACAGATGCCCCAATCGTCGACAACCCCAGACTGCCGTGTCTTGCTTGTGGCTAGGTCTTAAAAAACATTCTAGTTTCTGTGCCTTGTTCTCTCTTGTATCACTAGTACAGCTAAAAGCCAGCTGCCATGTTTTGATGATACTGAAGCATCCCTATGCAGAAACCCATGTGGTGAGACACTGAGGTCTCTAGCCAACAGCCAGCTCTAATGTGCTGGCTATATGAGTGAACCACTTGGGAAGTAGATTCTCTCCCCAGTCATGCCTTCAGATGCCTATATTTTTACCAAAATCTTGATTTCAGCATCATGAGATCTTGTCCCAAAATCAACCAGTTAAGTTACTCCTGGAACTCCTGACCCCACAGAAACTGGGTGAAATAATAAATGTTTATTGCTTTAATCCACTAAATTTTAGACAATTTTTTAATACAGCAATGTATATTTAATATAATGAGAGCTTTAAGTGAAGCGTTATTTAACAATAAAAAAACTTTGGACAGAGAATCAAAATACATATATAATGTATGAGATAGGAAAAGCATATGTTGTATAAAACCCCCTATAAGGTCAGGGGATAAAGAAAGGGAAGGTAATTCTGCAACCTGTACTCCCATATTAAAATTCATTTTAACAACCTTTCCCGAGAGTCCTTTTTATTCCATACATGGTTCATGTGTTTGCTACTAATTTCATTTGTACCAAGACCTAGGTTGGTCCTAAATTAGAAATATATGCCATGTCACACGTTTCTCTTGCTTGTATATTTATTCAATATCTGTTTACATACCAACAAATAAACAACAAAAGGTGAGGTAGGATTTGCTTTTACAGGGATAACAGAATTTGTCTTTTCTAGTTTGAAATCTAGTTGTTAAAGGTGTCTATCTCCAAAAATGTAATGCAAAAATTGTATCTGAGTACTTTAAGTAGCTGTAAATTAAAACTAAATGTGCAAGTTCTTTTAACACTGACAGAATTTGCCAAACTCTGCCCTACACATTTGTTGCATAAGGTTTTTCTTTGTACTGTAGTACGCTTAGCAGCATCCCTGGCTCCAACTCACCAGATGCCAATAGCACCATTTTTTCCCCTGCTCCAAGTCATGGTGATAAAAAGTGTTTGCAGACAGAAACATATGTTCCCTGGAGAGGGAGCCAAATCAGCCTTGGCTAAGGACTGCTATTACAGACACATGGATGTAATGTAATTTATAAGTATTTACTGGAAAATATATTTGTCAACAGCAGCCATGTTCTTCCCTGTTCTGTAGTACTTAATATCTAAGGATGACCTCTTTCATAATTTCCAACTTTTTTTTACTACATTAAATTTAATTTCTTCATTTTCTTCCAGTCAGCTCCAGTTTCTCTACTCCTGCGTATCTCATCTGCTGTTAATATATCCACTGAACTCTTAATTTCAATTATTACTATTTTTTGTCTCTAGGTTTATTTTCTTTTCAAATATGTTTGTTCTTCTTGCATAGTATCTTTTTTTATTCTCGAAGTTTTCATTCCATATTTAATTTTTTAGTCATTCCTAACATATTTTACAGACTGGGGTCAATAACTTCATACACTGAAATTCTTGGAGTTCTAGTAACACTGTCTGCAGATTCACATGTTAGTCATAGGGAGTTTTTGTTTGTGTGCACTACAGTTTAAGGTTGTGAGCAAATATTCATAGTGTAGCACTAGTGTCAATTCTGGGTTTGTGGTCATACCTCTCTTTCTGCAAGGCTACAGCTCTTTGCATGTCTCGGCTTCATGCGGAAGGTCTCAATTCCAACTGCTTCTTCCTCTCACCTTCCACAGGTTTTTCTCCCGTCCTTAGTGTCTTACAAAAATTCAAATCCCTGGATTACTACTATTTTTTTTTTAATTTTTTTTAATGTTTTTTTTATTTATTTTTGGGACAGGGAGAGAGACAGAGCATGAACGGGCGGGAGAGGGGCAGAGAGAGAGGGAGACACAGAATCGGAAACAGGCTCCAGGCTCCGAGCCATCAGCCCAGAGCCTGACGCGGGGCTCGAACTCACGGACCGCGAGATCGTGACCTGGCTGAAGTCGGACGCTTAACCGACTGCGCCACCCAGGCGCCCCTACTACTATTTTTTTAATCACTTCAGATCATCCTGACTTCAACTGCAGAGCAACAACTCTGAATTTCAGTGTCATTTTTTACCCTTCAAATTTCCTTTTCATTCTTTTGAGCTGACCCCTACTTTTAAAGTTAGACTACATTTTATTCAGCGTTTACATTTTGTCAAGAGAAGCTTCTCACAGCACAGTGTTTCACAGTGTGTGAAATACTCTCCTATTTCATCTGGTCATTCCTTTTTGTTTTAATGTTTGTGTATTTTTGAGAGGTGGGGAGAGAGGGGCAGAGAGAGAGGGACACAGAGGACCTGAAGTGGGCTTCGTGCAGACAAACTCACGAACTGTGAGATCATGACCTGAGTGGAAGTCAGACGCTTAACAGACTGAGCCAGCCAGGTGCCCCTGGTCATTCCCATTTTTACCTATTCTTCTTAATCTTCGCTGTTAATCTTGTTCCTCAAATAGCTCCGATCCCTTCACACGTTACATGTCCAATTGTGCCTTTATTTCTTCCATATCATGGAATCCATGATTTATTATGAAAATCATCTTCTAATAAGCACCTTGAATAATTACTCACATATTTTATGCCATATGTTTTTTCAATCACAAACACTGAAGATATCCTACCCTCAAATGAACTTCACATGCAGTTGCTACCGGTTTGCCAAGCCTTAATGAAGAAAGTTATTTTGTACTACAAAAATTTGTACTCTCAAAATTGAAATGGGCTCTTAGGGCTAATTTGTAATCTCTAATTTATCTTTCACTAAATCACTGAAACATTTCTCTGCTTTCCCTCAACCTCATTTCCCATTCCAATCTGAAGTGATTTCCTTTAAACTGGTTTATCCATTATGGAGTATCTCTGCATATTAATTAATTTCCTTCTCCTTTCTCTTCTCAAAGAATATTTTGCTTTACTTTTTATTTCATTTTCTTCCAAATCTTTAAGTGGTCCTTCTCCAATAGATCTTTCATTCTGTTCTAGACCATTTTAATTTTTACACTCATTCATTCATCTCCTATGATAGACACTGGACCAACTATACAGAAGCCATAATTAACCCTATTCTCTCTTACATTCCTCTACAACAGAGACAAGCAAACCAAATGACTCAACTGTGCATGTTCCCATGCCATCACAGACAGCCATGCTGTATCGGTCTGGACAAACAAATGTAGCTAGGAAACTGTGACAAAGAGATTCCCCTATTCAAAAGAAAGGCAAAGACTCGCCAGGAGAAATAAACTTGTTCTCTGTGCCTCCCCTATTCTTTCTGCCTAGAATGTAGTAGTTGAAGTCTATAAGAGCAGCAGGAGCTGGCTTATAACCCCCTAAGCCAGGACCTTACAAAAAAGCTAAGAAAGGTGACACAGAAAAGCAGAAAGCACCTGTGACCTTGATATATTTTTCAGGTACAGAATTCTCCAGAGTTCTTGCTAATGAAATAGTAAGCTGTCATTTAAATACAAAAAAATAAATAAATAAAAACTACGGCAGTTTGACTTTTGTTACTTGCAAGCCAATAGGATATTAATGTATATCTTCCTTTGCTGTCTCCCTTCTCCAAACCAAGTGACAAAAACTAAACCCTTAAAGAAACTATAGGTGCTTGCTATCCCTATTGTGTCACCGAATCACTCATGCAAAGCAGTGGTCACAAACTGGTTGCCCTCAGTGAATATCAGCACTATCAAATAGTCCACTGAGCTCTAAAGAGATTATATAATAAATTTCAAGTTAATTACCAATACTAAAACATTGGAAATGTAACTTGTTTGGATTTCTAGGTTCATCGTAACATAAAAACATTTTAGTTCTGAGGAATTCAATATTTCCTGTGCACACACCCCCCCCCCCCCACTCCTTCATTTTCTTTCCTGAGAGCAGTTTGGCATTATCCACCAATGGGGAAATGTTTTCCCTTCAGCATCTACACAAGCTGCGTATGCTCATGAATACTATTCAGGGCCTAGAAAGCTTAAAATTTTTAATTATTTAAGTGCAGGCAATGAGGCATGTTTTTTCCCAGACATTGGCAGAGAGGGCATGCAGTGTAGAGAATTCCTGGACGGTAACATGGAGCTGTGGATCCATGCACAGGCTGCGGAGTCAACTTGCCTTTATTCCAGTCACAACTCTATCACTTTGGTGAGTCTCTAAATCTTTCTGTGACTTGATTTAATTATCTGTAAAATGGGGATACTAATATAACCAACTGCTAGTGTAGTTCTGAAAACTAAAGGTGTGAATACTAAGCACTGAATAAGGACAAACTGAGTACCAGAAAATAATAAGTTGTCAATGAATGTCAGCTGTTATTACTATAGCCTGACGAGGAAAACCAGACAAGCCCCAAGAAGTTACATAAACAAAATGATTTTCATATAGCAAGAGTGCTATGAGGCATATTAAACTGAGCTGTGTAACAAACAGTAATTCGGGGCGAGGAGACACATCGGAAGTCAGGAAAACCTCTCGAACAGGTGACATTTGAACACTGACAGGAATTACCAAGCGTTGCCAGTTCCCCACAGATCCAAAGGCACATTTTTCTAAGCAGAGGGAATAACAAAGTGCAAAGGCCCAGAGTGATGTGTTTGAACATAAAGGCCAGTGTGCCTGGAACTTTGGTGAGCAAAGGAGAATGAGACAAGACATCAGATCAGAAAGATGAATGATTAACCAATTATGTAAGCCACTGCAGGCCACTGTAAGGGCTTCTGCTTTTATTGTAAGGGGAAAAGGATGCCTTTACAGGATTTCAAGCAAGGGCATGTATGATCACTCTGCTATATGGAGGGCAGAAATGGAAGAGGACAGGCCAGTTAGGAGGCCACTGCAGTCCAGCAGGAAAGACAATATACCCCCTTGTCTCCTTTTCCAAATAAATAAATCTTTATCTTTTAAGAACCATCTCAAAAAATGCCTTTGTTTTAGAGACTCTCCGAATCCTCCTTTAAACAGCCATTTATCTGTACTTCTCTCATGGCACGTGGTGTATAATTATTCATTTGTGTGCACTTCTTCCTAAGTATTCTCCAAGCTCTTTACAGGCAGGATTTATGTGATATGGACTTCTGGGTGATCAATTTTGCATCAAAAATATTTGCTGGCCAAAGTAATTTTGTATATCTAATTTTGCGTATCTAGAATCAAATACTAAAATGCTTTAAAATATGAATAAAATCTTTGGACTGCATTGATATTTTTCCTTCAATATTTATTTGAAAATTAAGTCTTATTGAGACACAATGAGAGGAGGCAAGGAGACACAAATTGTGAACTGAGAAATTATAAGCAAAGGTAGTTTCTGAAGTCTAAAAGGGGCAAATTAAATATCCATTGACTTCTCGGAGTCAAAACGATTGAGTTAAAACTGCTGAGTGGTTTATAATACGAGCTACCAAATTGGGGTTGAAAATCAAATTGAGCAGCTCAAATACTGTTATACTGTACAGAAAATAAAAACAAAACAGAAAAGGATGGGGCTGTCTTATATGGTAACCAATATTGTTGAGAAAATAAAGTAACATATAATAAAATATATACACATATATAACATATAATAATAACATATAATAAAATAATAACATGTTCTATTTAAGGGAACTGAGTTGTAACTGATACCCTCTGGCAACATTTACAAAGAAGGAAGTAAAGACAGTTGGTTTGGAGAAGGAAGTAAAGGCAATTGTACAGATTTGGGAGAGTTTCAAAAAAGAACTACTAATTCCTTCCTTTGCTTCATACTCAAGCCCTTCAAATTCTTATATGCTGGTTCATTAACTGCTTTAGCACAGCAAGTAGTATTAAAATTTATAAAATAAGATCTCCCTAATCAGAGAACAAAGGAACATTGCTGTATGAGAAAATTTTAAATTAAATTTAAAAACATGGGATTTTTTTCTCCTTAAATTTTTCCTAAAACTTTAAAACTTTTTGCTGAAGAATATTAGGCTGACAAATACTGATAAAAATAGGACATATTTAATAGTCTAGAAAAAGCTTTTACCAAAAGACCTTTATTTTAAAATTTTAAGATTCAATTGTACATACATATGACTCAAATATATATTATAAACTTATGAAAAATATAATACATATGCTAAGTGGTAGACAATGGTCACTGACACATCAGTGAAACAACAGCTGATTTGTTAATTTCGGCAATTTTTATAGAAAAAAACATTTAAATGAACTTTTTTTTCACTTGGTTGACTACTTACAAACCTCTTCCCACTTTAAGGTTTTTTTATTTTATTTTATTTTATTTTATTTTATTTTATTTTATTTTATTTTATTTTATTTTATTTTATTTTAAGAGAAAGAGAGAGAAAGTGGGGGAAGAGCAGAGAGACAGGGACAGAGAGAATTCCAATCAGGCTCCACACTGCAGGGTGCAGTACAGAGCCCCATACAGGGTGTGAATTCACTAACTGTGAGATCACGACCTAGGCTGAAATCAAGAGTTGGACACTTAACCAACTGAGCCACTCAAGCGCCCCCTGCTTTGACTGTTTTTAAAGAATACAACCTAGGGGTGCCTGGGTAGCTCATTGGTTAAACCTCAGGACTTGATCTCAAGTTGGTGAGATCGCCCCATGTCGGGCTCTGTGCTAACAGCATGGGGCTTGCTTGAGATTCTCTCTCCCTCTCTCTCTGCCCCTCCCCTGCTCGCTCATTCTCTCAAAACAAATGAAAAAACTTGAAAAAGAATTTATAATGAATACAACCTATTATATTCCAACTCAATATTCCACTGTATTCTGAAGTAATACTCATTACAAAGAATGAAACATACACTGAAACATACACTGAAAACAACTCAAGACTTGCATAATTTTCTTACTACTATAAATGTATAAGCTCAAAATAAAATAAAACTACATTTGAACCTTTTACTTCTTGGGACTTTAAGAATATGTACTTAATTAACCTGATGGGGCACAGATCAGTCAATACATAAATATAGTTTTAGATTGCAACCTAAATGTTGAGGTTTGACTGTCTCAGCAGCTTATTCTGATTATCAATGACAGCACTCCATCCAATCTACTTGGAAACCGGTATTTGTTATCTCTTATTATAGACAACTATGGAAATTGTTTGACTGCTTCTCTCTTATACCAATAAACACGTTATCCACCCCATCCCACCCCCATATACACTACATCATTGCCTGTTCCTAGAAAATTCTGGAGTATAAGCAAGAAGATCAGATATGTTTATTCTCTGTTAAGAACTGAGGAAACATACTACCCAAAGATGAGTTGATTGTGACACCTGTAATGTACTTCACAGAAAACCTTCAAGGTAAGGCTTTTATCTGCTAACAGGGGCAGAAGTTTCACAGAGAAAAATCCTTAGTAAATTTAGCAGCCTAGGTATTTCCTGTTGTTTTTAAGAATATATTTAGAAAAAAGAGGGCATAACCTATTTGGTCTAGTACTTTAGATCTCAAATGTTGGTATTAATAGTTATTTTGTTCTTTCATATAAGCAAATGAAAAATTGTTTCTACACTCTAACCTTCCAGAAGAAGACCACATGAAATGAATGGAGTTTATAAAGTAACAAGGCATTGCACCCTTTCTATTCTCTGGGTGTCTCATCATCTTCCTGTTTGCTGCCTTCCCTTTTTTGCCTAATCCTTGCTTTGGGTGCCTAATCCTTGCTTTGGGTGGGAGGGCATTTCCCCACAGGCTTTTTCTTAATTTTATTGCTTATTGGTGGTCTATCCATCTTATAACCTCATCTAAGTGTCTCAGACCGTTCAGCTCCGTATATCTAACCATTGATGTGAACCATTAACTCCTGGTCACAAAGGCACTCTTCTCTGTGCATTTCCCATTGTAAACACAGTCGCCCAGACTAGAACCCTTTCAACTGTCTTTCCCCCTCCCTTCATCTCACCCTTTCCATTTATCTGTCATTGCTTTTACTCTCTCAACATCACTCTGCTATCGCTCCATCATCATCACTTGACTGAAGTTTCTTATCCTTGCTGGTTTGGATTATTCTGAGTCATGGCTGATCATTCTGTTGTTAATGGAAGAGTTTTTCAACTTTACAGCAAAGCTCTTCCACGGTCAGCAAAGTAATCTGCCTGCCCTAAACCATAAGTCTGGGTGTCATTTTCCAGCTGAAAAGTCTTTGATGGCTGCCCACTGCAAACTACTCTTCATGGTATATGAGTCTTCAATAATCTGACTCCTAACTCCAAGCTCTATCTCCCTGTGTTTATGACCACTTCTGCTCTCCCTTAATGTATCTGTAGCAAGCCTTATGGTGGAGACAATCTAACCAGAGCCTCACCACAAAATGCAACTTATTCAAATACAAATTCCAAGAATGGTACATCTGAATGAACTAGCCAAGGTTATTTGCTCAGTGTGGAGTACTTGCTTTATCTCCCAACTGTATCTAATGAGGAAGCTATAATTCCAGTAAAAAAATACTGAAAGTTCTTAAGGAGGAGAAATGGGTAGGCAGTCAAAAGCAAACATAACAAAATTTTTCAAAAATTTTCACTATACCATAGGTGAGTGAACATTTACTGTAAAGGGCCAAATAGTAAACAGTTTATGGTTCTCAGCTTATACAATCTTTGTTACAAGTATTCACCTCTCCATTACAGTGCAGAGGCAGCCACAGACAATAAGAAATGGACATGGCTGCGTGCCAGTAAAATTTTATTTACAAAAGCAGATTGTGGGCAAGGTCTGGCCTGTGGGCTATAGTTTTTGAATCTCTGCAATTTATCAGAGCATCCTGACTCCAAAGTAAGACAGCTATGGGTCAATTAAAATTTTGTTGTGTTTAAGAAATTATCACTGGAAAACAGAAAAAAGCGACATAAAACTGGTGTCTCTGAATGAACAAAAGAATTACAGTCTTTATGCAATAGAAAAGGACCACCATGGGAGAAATGAAGCTAAATGGACAAGATGGAAAGACAACAAGAAGAAAAAAGAAGAAACTGAAGAGGAATAAGTATTTCGGGTCACCCAAATTAATGGCAAAGTATGTACTCCTTAAGCAAAACAAACACTAAAACAGAATGATTAATGATCCTGAAACCATCAGCCATGAGAAAAACTGCAAAGAATCCTTCTAGTATGTAATGTAAAAACATAAGGCAGTGACAAAGAGACCTATAACACACAAAATGAAAAGTGAACTTAAAAAAAAATGGTCTTTGAGGAATCAATCAGAAAAAGTTTCAGAGAAATGAAATTTAGATTTAAAAAAATAAGTAAAAACTGAAGAATATGGAAATCATGATAACACAAGGTACTCCATTTTTTTTCTTTCTAAAAATTTAAACTAATGAAATAGTCTAAAACCAAAGATACAATGTTTCAAGATCAAAAATAAAGAAAAATAATTGTCAAAAATTACAACAATAATCAAAAGGGAATATTATGTACCCATTAAATAATATGAGGCTATTTATTTATTTATTTATTTATTTAGAGAGAGACAGAGAACAGCACGAGGTATGGAGGGTCAGAGAGAGGAGACAGAGAATCCCAAGCAGCCTTCTTGCTGCCAACCCAGGGCCCGATGCAGCTCAAACCCCAGGAACCAGGAGATCATGACCTGAGCAGAAACCAACAGTCAGACACTTAACTGGCTGAGCCACCCAGGAACCCCTGAGGCTTTTTAAAAGTCATGTGGAAAAGCTAGACTTCATGTTTCAAGTACAAAAACTCAGACATAAAAATTTATAAACAGCAGGGATGCCTGGGTGGCTCAGTTAAGTGTCCAGCCTCAGCTGAGGTCATGATATCGTGGTTCATGAGTTCTAGCCAAGTTGAGTTTTGTGCTGACCGCTCAGACCATAGAGCCTGCTTCAGATTCGGTGTCTTCCTCTCTCCCTGCTCCTTCCCCATTCATGCTCTGTCTCTCTCTCTCTTCAAAAATAAACATTAAAAAAATTCATCAAAAGCAAATTCCAGCTACTTTTATTTATTTATTCATTCTAAGTGAAACAGAATGAAAAGACTCACACTTAATGTTCATTAACCACCTTGCCTTGGATATCTAATACAGATTTGTTGTTATTTCCTTATGTATACCTTTCTTTTTCAAAAATTTTAAAGGACAAGAACAGAAATAAATGAAAGCTAATTAAATGTGCAGATAAGTTTTCAATCCAGTAATGATATTATCCTATGCACAATGATTTCAATTTTTGGAAAGTTCAGGAAGAAAAACACAATGAATTTTAGATTCCATTTTCAAAAACTGATTTAAGTATGTGGAAAAAGAAGAAGGGAATTGGAAGAAGCAGGAATTTTCTTTTTTCTTTTTTAATTTTTAAATTATGTTTTCATATAATTTATTGTCAAGTTGAATAACAGAGTGTGTAAAGCATGCTCTTGGTTTTTTGGGTAGATTCCCATGGTTCATAGCTTACACATAACACTCAGTGCTCATCCCAACAGGTGCCCTCCTCCAGGCCCATCACCCATTTTCCCATTCCCCCACCCCACCATCAGTACCCCCCCCCAACCTGTTGTTCTCTGTATTTAAGAGTCTTTTATGGTTTGCCTCCCTCCCTCTCTGTTTGTAACTATTTTTTTCCCCTTCTCTTCCCCCCCAGTTTTCTGTTAAGTTCCTCAAGTTCCACATATGAGAGAAACAGGAATTTTCAAGTGCATGAAGATCTAAGTTAGGTTTTCATTTATTTAATTATATTTTAACATATTTGACTTCCATAAAAATCAGTAAAGCACAAAGGGTAAGAGATAAAGAAATTTGTGAGACCAAGATACATGGGTGTAACTCCTATCATTTTCTTATTTAATATAAAAGTAAAGGATATACTATGCAGATACATACAGACGAATTTTATTCAAAACCTAAAAAGTTATAGTCATTAATTCAGAGCTTATCTAACCACTTGTCATTATTGCCCTGCCTAATTCAGTTGAGAATTTCTTATGAAGTCAAACTGAATAGCGTCCTCTTGGCCTAGAATCATATCCACATCAAGCTTTTGCTCAGGAATTAATGATCATTAGTGACGCCTTTCAGACCAGATATAAAGGAAAGTGAAAATCTCTTCTCTTGTAAATATCCACTTCCTTCTCTCCTGCCTGCTTCTTTGTATCAGGCAATACTATTTAAGGATTTAATTCAGGTCAATCTCTTAACTAATCCTCAGCGTGAATAGAAAAGCAGTATTGCTGAGGGGTCTGTACCAGTATTTAAGCTCGCTTAATTTTCCAGTAAGCTTTAATATCACTGCCTAAGACCTAAGAATCAATAATGAGGGGCTCATCTTCGTAAAATCACTTGAAACATAAGTCTCTGCTAGTGAGACATTTTTAACATCCATCCCACCCACTCTACCTACTATCATATAAAAGCACACAGGCCATCTTTGGCTTCTTCAAAATAGAAGCAAATTCTTTATGTCAGAGCATCCTGCACTAGAAGTTTACTTTAAAAAAAAATGATATATTAAGGGGCAATAAGCCACAAATGGAATAGAAACAGGATTTATTTTTCTAAATGTCAGGAACAATGAAATAAATTATACACTTCATAAATACTATCATTGTCTTTGGCGTTTTTTGTCCTCTAGAACAGTTTCAAATATGTATACCATAAATTAAACATTTTTATATCTAGAAGTTATAGGATTTAGCAGTGTGCTGTTTTTTAAATAGATTAAACTTCAAAAAAAATGTCGCAAGGGTTTTTTGCTCTTGTTTGTTTTATGGCTGCAATGCCCAACCTTGGGTTTTGCAAAACATTAAAAACATACTTATTTTAAGGAATTAAAATATTTTCAAGAAAATTACACTTTAAATTTTAGAAATATATTTGAATGTATACATATACACACATGCATACCCACAAACAAAAGCATACATACACACAACTCTTGCCTCTAGGAGGGCAAGAAAAATATTAAATGTTCAAGAGTCACAGTAATATTCTAAAAATCCTAAACCCAATCCCCAATACCATTAACAAGTCATTTGCAACTTGTAAGAAAATGAGGCTACCCTATATAGAAGAAATCACAATTAAATTCATGCTTTACAAATCACAGATGGCCTTCATTACTCTTCTGGGAATGTCTTGATAAAAAACAAATAAATGTAACACAATTTGTAGGCCTTGGGCGGTACATTTTATTAGTCTGTAAGTTTATATTTTTGAAGCTTTCATTGAAAATGTGGTTGTATTTATCACTCAAATATATAACAGAAGAACTGTTATATAATTTACAAATAAATACGCATTTGGTGGAGTGTTCTCTACTCCTCTTCCTGATTTTTCCTGACCTGGATGGAAAGCAAAAATTTTAGAAACAATGGACTAGAGTATGCACTGAACTGATGGAATAAGAAGCTCTAAGAAATATGAGAGTCATTTGAGAAAAAAAAGAGCAGCAAAAAATATGAGCTCAAGGAAGCCTCAGAGGAAGAACCAGCAAATAGCTAAGCAAAACTTCATCAACTGCAAAATTTTATATAAGGTCAACCCATCAGTTATTTTCAAATAAAATTTATATCATCGTAATTGTAATACTCCCAATTATGTTTCAACTGCTTTCCAAGAACTGTGCTAAAACATGTATTTTTCGTGCTTCTTTGAAATTAAGTAAAATTTTTTAAAACAGTTATAATACTTGAAAAGGTGTAATGACGCAAACACTTAGCAAGCACTGACCAGCCCTTATGATCATCTTCAAAGTAATTCTGTACAGGTGTCTATAAAAATCTATTGGTATTGTCATTACAAATATATCACTACTTGTCTATTAATTTGGAAATTACTTTCATTTTTGTTATTAAGTTTTCCATCCAAAATATGGCATATTTTCCTACTTATTCAAGTCATGTTTTATGGCTTCTGATGGAATGCAATCACACAATCCTATTTTTTCATAAGGTCTTGCTTCCTCCTTGTTAAATTTACCCCCAATATATTTGATGTGTTTGCTATTGTGATTTTCATAAATAATGAGAAAGGCACTTTTTCCCCTTTTCTAGGTTTGCCTTGTCACTTTAAAAATAACTATTAATTTGTGTATGTTTATCTTGCATCTAGCCACTTAGTAAACTTCCCCATTAATGTTAATATTCTGCTACACTATGTTAGGTTATGTAGGTATATAGTCACAGCATTTGTAATATGGTTTAAAATGCATACTAAAACAACACTGCCGAGTTTCCACACAAGATGTTATTTCAATGTAAATAAGCTGAATGAGTGGCAGAGAATTTTCTTTTAACTTCAAAGTCTGAAACATTCTCTCTCAAAGAAAGCCCTTAAACTTCAAAGACAATCTGGAAACCTCAGTTAGAAACTTTGTGCCAATCACAACTCTTTGACTAGTTAAATATTTACCTCATGTATGTTTTTATTTTTATTTTCTTACTTTTTTTTTTCTCCAGGAGAACCACAAAATTTTGCTCTGAAATTTAAGTGGTTCATATTTCACAATGCATACTGATACTATTTATGCAAACAGATGTAAATCACATGTTATATGTGTCAACCTAATTTCCACATCATTGTATCAACTTTATTAATAGCAGATACTTGTGGAATTTCACTTTAATTAAAATATTAAATTACAAATAGAAATAGTACATCATTTCAACAGATAATCAAGCATGTATCATTCTTCTGAATGACCCTGAGAAATAACTGTTAACAGGATTTAAATTTTAACTCAATTAATATATCATCCACTCGTATTTAATTTATAATGTTGCTTAAAAGACTAATATTTTTAAAACTTACCAGAAAATTTACTTCAGCCATCCTGAAATACAGTGTCAGCAACGTGCAGGCAGAAGGGGGCCGAGGCAATAACAGAAGCATTTATCAGAACTAATGCACAGTTATGATTAAAAGTTTGTACAATATTGGGGCACCTGGGTGGCTCAGTCAGTTAAGCATCCAACTTCAGCTCAGGTCATGATCTCACAGCTGTGGGTTCAAGCCCCGCCTCGGGCTCTGAGCTATCAGCCTGCTTCGGATTCTGGGTCTCCCTCTCTGCCCCTCACCCCACTCGCACCTTGTCTATCTCTCAAAAATAAATAAACTTTAAAACAAAGTTTGTACAATATTAATAATATTAATATAACCATTTTTGTCCTATTAAGATAAACGGAAAAAGACATAAGTGTTAGCACTATCTTCTTACTACTAAAATAGAAATACCTATTATTTTTACTTACTTTTTGTAGAAATAAAGCACATACAAAAATATATTCAAACCATGTGTTCTTGAATATTCACTGAGCACACCTGTGTCACCATTATTTAGGTGATTTGAGTAACATTTTCATGTTTTTTAAATGTACACAAGGATAGAATTGACAAATATGAACATATATTTATGTTATCCATATGTGAAGTCAGTATAAAAAGTGACAAATCAGAAGGTCCTCTTTAAATCATTCATTTTAGCAAATCAAGAGTAACACCATGCACACATATTAACAATGACATTCATAATTTTGGGAAAATAGTGCTATAGGAAAGGAATAATGTTAAACATACCAGCAAATGATGTAAAAAACACCCTCTCTGTTTCTCCATTTAACATACATCTATATTCTGGTTTAAATTTGAAAGCCTAATTGAACAACTTTTATAAACATAGTTAAAAAACAAGCACTTTTTTTTTAGCAGTAACAATGGTCAGAATAGGCATATGGGTATGATCAGGTAAGTTCTCTAGTTTTCCTTGGAGAAAATTCTACAATACAGATGCTCTTTTCATTTGTAATGACTTAGTATGATACATGACTAAGTTGTTTTTATTTACGTTGGTTTTAGACTACATCATGCTCTAAATTTTATTACTCCATAGTGCATTAGGAAAATATTAGTGCTCAGTCATCAAAGTTGTTCCATTTGCATAACAAGAAAAACTAATAATGTATTTAATTACAAAAATAAAGATTTTTTTTAATTCTAATAGGCTTCACCAATCTTCTTAAATAAGTATGCCTACAGTATAAATGCACTCGTACATTAGATCATATTCCTAATTGTCATTCTAAAACATTCAACTGTATTGTTTATTGGTTGTAGAAGAAACAAGACTACTTATGTGTTTTATCTCTCATAAGTTCCTATGCATATTTAAAACATACTTTTCATTTACTAATTATTTATCATATACAAAATGAGATCTAAATTGGTACAATATAGGAAGAGTGTTTGTTACTTGAGGAAACATTACAGAATTAGAGATTTTAATTTTTTTAACGTTCATTTATGATTAAGAGACAGAGAGAGATAGAGCATGAGCATGGGAAAGACAGAAAGAGGGGGAGACACAGAATCTGCAGCAGGTTCCAGGCTTTGAGCTACCAGCACAGAGCCCGACGTGTGGCTTAAACTCACACAACCCGCGAGATCATGACCTGAGTCGAAGTTGGACGCTTAACTGACTAAACCACCCAGGCACCCCCAGAATTAGAGATTTTAAAAGCTGGGTATGAGTGTAGAGAAAAATTTGATTCACTTGTTACAACTGTTTGCAGCTGACGATTATACAGTTCATTGGAATTAGCAGAATTAAAGATTTTGATACTACACTACACATATATAAAAATAACATCGATGAAGCTGTCATGTGTTTATTTTGAAATACGAAAACCTTTTGAAGAGGGCTAATTATCCATAAGAGTCTAAGACAACTGGTTCCACTAAGTGATTATATCACACATAGGATATCTGGGAACCCCAAGCACGAAGAGTGATGAGTGCATATGCTGGCATGTAAGTAAAGACTACAGAAGTCTCAAGAGGAGCCCAATGTCCCACAGAAGTTCAAAAAATTATGCTGCTGAAAGTGATAGTAAGTGAATATAGTGAGACATCATGTTCCCTACCCCTTTCCTTTTTACAGAGATCTATTCTTTTTAAGGACCATCATAAGCTTTTCACATACATATTTTACCTAATGCTGACAGGAAATCCGTGATATACAGATGAGTGAATTGAGGCGTACTGAGGTTGAGAAAATTGTCCAAGGTAGCAACAGTAGAAAGTGCCAGAAACAGGATTTTAAACCAGATGCATTTCATTTCAGAACTTTCATCACCCCTCACATTATCACAGATTCCAAATTAATTCAGTCTACATTACTGAACGAATTATAATTTTAAATAGTCATGTCTATTCATATGAAATTAACCCGCATAATTTCAAATTTTCCTAAAAAATGGGGAGGGGGGGAGTGTAAATTCTGTTAAGATTTGGACAAGAGTAGCTCTAAGGTTTTCCTTTTGTACCAGACCAAAAAAAAAAAAAAAATCAAATGACAACAAAAGCAGTGACAAAAATCACAAAAATCTATAAGTTATAATCACGCTTTTCTAAGTGGTTCAAGAGCAAGCACTTCAAAAGTCTGTGATATTATGCACATAGTATATTATTTTAATTAGGCAAAACTTACAAAATTATAATGGCACATATTTAAGAATATACATGCATATTTTTATACTGCATAGTTAATAGGAATACATTTAAGACAGTTCACATAAATGATTCCAGCGTTATTTCTGCAAAATGAAGATTTCTTATTTCACAGACAGTATTTCAGTATGATTTTTAAAGTCATTTAAATATTGCCTTTGCTGTCTCCTGTGTATGATGTCGTTCTAACCACAGAGACATATTTATGCTCTTTACAAAACTTTTTAGTCTCCAACATGACAATTCATTTTCCCAAGGCTGAAATGTCTTATTTTTAGAGTACAGGAATCTTCTCAATTGTACCACTTCCTTGCTCTATCCCTAAGAAGCACCCCCCCCAAACCTGTTTCCTTCCCCAAATTGGAGTTTCTTGTGTTTAAGCTCCTCCAACATTGATATAAACATGTCACCTGCAGTATCATCACTCAGGGATTTCAAATACATGTACATACTGTGACTTCACCACGGTATTATTGAACTAAAATCTTGGAGTAGGAAAAAGGGATATGCATTGTCAACATTTTCTCATGCTCTCCTGATACAAACAGAAGTTTGAGAAACACCATCAGCATGTTGGAGGTCTCGACACTAGTGAATCTGCTATCTGGAATATGTGATCACTATACTGCAGGAGAGGCTAAGTAGGGATGCAGTAAAAAGGTTCTGTGTACCCTGTGCATGTGCTAACACTGGCACAGCTTATTTGGATTGAGGACTGAGAATTTAAAATATAAGGATAGAGGGAAACAGGCTGAGTTAAGAGTAGAGTGGGAGATACCTTATTTTTGTAGTTCTGCGCTTTCCAATCAAACTAACCTTAGGTTAAGTTAGTCAACCTTTCTATGATTATGTTTACTAAATATTTCCAGTGGTAGGTATTCACTCATTCATTCATTCATTCATTCATTCCTCCAAATATTCAACTAGTATCTGCCTCTTAAAAATGTGCCACCTTCTGTGCTATGCCATCAAAAAGTAATGAGACAATCTAGACATGGCATCTCTCTCCTTTTAGAAACTTCAGAGTATTGTGAAAAGCACATATCTTAATGAAATAAGTGCTCAGATATTAAGTAACTATTATAATTCCAGAAAGGGAGAATTAGATGAAGCTAAAAGAATATATAATAATCTACAGAGAGAGTAAATGTTTTCCTCAAAATCTGAGCTATAGGCAGGCACAGGTGGTACACTGTAGGAGTCAAGTGGACCTTGGGACTACTATAAATGTATATTTGTTTTGGTGAAACTGTTGGCTAGAGACTGTGTCTTAACTCATTACACTTCTTCACATTTTTTTAGTTGCAAAAAGTGAAGCTTAGAAAGATTAATTACTCAACCAAAGTCACATGAAATGTAGCAAGTAACAGACCTAAAAGTGGAAATTCTAATCAGTTTGGTTTCAAAGTCTATGATTTCTTTCTCCCTTTTGGCTTAAATGTATTTCAAAGCGTAAATGATGCTAAAAGGCCTCTCCAGAATTAATGGAAGGGAAATTAGACATCAGGAAGGAACTAATTCCATATCACTGGGGGTGGGGAGACAAGGAGAAAGGAACGAAGTGGATATGGCCTCTTAAATATCAATAATGGCAAGATGACAAGTTCAGTTAGAGACAGTGTATGTAGAGTAATTGAGGGATAATTATCTAGTCCAGAGGCAATTAAAGATACTGAATGTTATTAAAATTATTTTGGTTTACACTTTCTATTTCAAAAATATAAATGAATATTTAATGATGTTTTACAACATATCTCTTTGCCACTAAAGACTGTTTGTTCTATTATTAAATACAATCATTTGAAATTCATTACCACTCGGGGTGCCTGGATGGCTCAGTCGGTTAAGCGTCCAACTTCGGCTCAGGTCACGATCTCGCGGTCCGTGAGTTCGGGCCCCGCGTCGAGGTGTGTGCTGACTGCTCAGAGCCTGGAGCCTGTTTCAGATTCTGTGTCTCCCTCTCTCTCTGACCCTCCCCCGTTCATGCTCTGTCTCTCTCTGTCTCAAAATAAAATAAACGTTAAAAAAATTTTTTTTAAAAAGTTTGAAATTCACTACCACTCATTTTTAGTTTAAATTAGTAAAATTAAGTTTTAAAAATATATGTTTAGGTATTCTTTCCTTTTAAGCAAGATCTTTAGGCACCATATTATATGGTTCTTGGATTTAAATACTAAGTATTAAGAAAAAGGTTTCTTTCCCCTTTTTCAGAAAACATATTCACTAGATTTACATTATTTGAAAATTAGTAGTTTTCTGTAAAGAACCACATGAAGAACAAACTTGCTCACATTCATGGATGCTCATGCAAACAAACAAACCCAGACCTAAGTATAAACTACAAAACCCAACCCAACTGAAATATACGTAACTTAAAATGCTTCTGGAGACTTGCTAAATGTGCTACACAAAATGCTATATATTGTGTTTCAATAACCATGGATTAAATTGACCAAAAGAATGCTTATAAGCTGATAAGTTATGCTTCTATGATACCATGTGACTTCCAATTCCTAGTCAATGATTAAGGCTATTATCTCTCATTCTCATAGGAAATAGAAACAAGGATTATACCATCTTTAATGCTTGAAATATTCTGGCTGAATTTGAAAGACTTCCACTATTTGGTTAATGAACTGATAGGTACTGGTTAGTCCCTACACTAGGGCCTCTCAGTCCCATCTGCAGGCTGAGCCCACCCTAGTTCTAGAACTATTTGCCTTGGATGGTGGAAAAGTAAATCAGAGAATCTACACACATTTGGTGACTCCATAAAGAGTCAGCATTAATTCTGGTAATGGCATTTGTCACTGTTCACTATCTCCAAACCTTTATCCATCCCTCAGTTCTGGGAATTGGGTAAAGAGTTTAAACCCTATAGCCCTGTGAAGGGCTGTGACTGCCAGGGCCTATCTCTTGGTCATTACATCGTGTGCACTTTCACTCATATCCTCAAGTCTCCTAAACTTTGGTCCATACATCCTCTCATTTACCACTGAAACTTTCTCCATTCATGTTCCTAACTCAACAGTATGTTTATATTTCTTCTCATTGCTAAACGAATTTGAAGGAAATGGAGATGATCTTTTTTCTGTATCCCTTTAAGTGAACTCACAGTCATCAAAATATTAATTGAAACATTATGCTGTATTTATCATTTCTAGAACCAACAGAAACACCATAATGTGATGATATACTATCACCTTCATTTACTCAATTCTTGGTCATTGCTACAATTCTCTTATTAATGCAATGTTTTCTGACAAAAATATTTATAAAACAAATATCTCCATAGACTTTTAAAGGTCTCTATATGGTGACTAATAGAGAAATCTTTGAACACCTCTCTAATACTTCTTTAGAAAACATAATTTCCTTGTATCATGTACAGAGTAAATGATTTGTTGTTAATGTTTAGGATTCACATCTGATTATGTGGTTTGAAAAAGTCAACTAGTAACTTATAATGCAAAAGAAATCATAGTAATTCAACTTTAAGACACATTTAATTTTAAGCGATTTAAAATACCAAAAGCCACAACAATTTTATTCAGAAATAGTTATAATCTGCTTACATTTAACATCATCTATGTATTACTATTTTAAAAATGTGATATAGTTATAACATATGTAAGTCTTAAAATTTCACTTGTTTTGACTATAGCTAATAGACCATTTATTCTGCGAAAGGATAATAGGAATTTTATTTGCCTCACAGGAGATTTCAGATGGTTGCAAGGGCAAAATGGCCAACTATTCAGTCATTATTTTTACCTTGACCTTCACTCAAAAATCAAAAGCAGTTCTAACCGTCACACTTTTCTGATCCACAACACTGATCATTTCAGGATTTCTTTGTGATAGTTTGAGTATACGTAATTTTTTTAAAAGCAAAACAGAATCTAATGATGCTCTATGATCACCTGAATATTCACATATGTCTTCCTTAGAGTGCTACCGAGCTATTGCAGGTCATGAGCTAGAGCAGCACTGTGCATTTTTAAAATGTTTATTTTTAATTATGTTCAAACTTCAATTTATACAATAAATTCCACAAACACATTTTGTTTTAATTTCACGAAAAGTATTTTAAAGTATCTAAATAGAAATAAAGCCCTACATTAATTTCAAAGACCTCTGACATAATTCTTCACCAGCACTGAATCGACAAGGCAGGGTTATTTTTAGAGACTGAAATCAATTAGTCTCCCTCCCTCCCTTGTTCCCTCTTCCCCCCCCCCCACTTCCTCTTCTTCCTCTCAACCTCTCTCTCTTGCTCTCATTCACACTTTCTCAGGTGTAAGCTCATGCTTGTTCTCTCTCCTTCTCACTTACACTCTCTCTCATTCTAGCACACACAAAAACACATCTTTTTTTAGAGCTTCTGATTTATTTTCCTCAAGATTTTATGCTAACATGATATAAACCCAAGTGACCACTACTAAATGACTTTTTACTCTGAAATGTTTTAATACAAGCAATGTTTCCTAGGTGTATCTTTCACATTTTTTCTAAGTTGAATGTGTGGGAGTCTGTCTCCTACACCTTCAGACCTTCTAAATTGCACATGGTAGTTGGCTGTGACCAGGTAGGTAGATGCCACAAGGATCACATGACATAAGCTTGGTCTAAGTCCTGTGAGGGAGTGAGCTGAGGAAATATCAAAGCAGGGATTTACCTGCATAAGTATTTCACCTTAGCAGTCAGCTTCTGGTCAAGAAAAGAGCCTCAAGGAAGTGTTTGAGAGATACTCCCACATAAGACTTATTCTGGGTATCAAGAGGGCCATAACTATTTGCTATATTTTTTATCAAGTAAAACTAGCTTTGTTAATATATATATATATGATATGGAAAGAAATAATAAAATAAGGTAAAAGTATAAAGCAAGTTATTGATTTTTATCGTCTTTAACATTTGAAGATTTATAATACCATAAACCAAATTAGAGTAACATTAAATATGCAATTTTTAGCCGCATCCAAACCCAAATTTATTTTTGAATAACCATTTTAAATGTGACTTGAATCATTCCCAGCATTGATTTATAACAGGAATTAATACAGTTTGCTTTATATTTTTCAAGAAAAGATGTCTAACACCTACGGGTTGGTCCTGGCAGTTCACTCTCCATCAAAGTTCACCTGCCATGAGTTTTAAATCAAAGAGTATATTGCTACAACTACCATATAGAAGAATTAATATTTTCTTTTTGCCGAAAAAAAAAAATGAGTCTCCTGTAGAATTAACTTTTGAAGCCTGTTTTCCCAGTACTCAACTAGGATCAGTAACTTTAAAGTAATACCAAAATAAATGATAATCAACAAAGAAAACACCGTCAGAACCTTACTGATGATACCCACCCCCATAACTGTCTTCCAGATGTCCCCCGTCCTCCTGTGCCAGGTGCCACAGATGACTTCTCACTACCTCCCACCTGTCTACCCATCTATCCCTACACAGCTCCCCAGAAGCCTCTTTCTTTTTCCTGAACTGTTCTGATCATGCCAGGCGGGAGTACCTCATGTCTTGCTTCCATTCTCTTCATGGTGGTTTAGAGTGAGAGAAAAAAGAAACCATGAAAAGCACACAGAACCCAGAAACAACAATAAAGACAAAAAACAAAAAATAAAATATTTACCAAAGTAGAAAAATATATATTTAATCATCTTTACAAATTTTTATAGCTTTAAAAAATTAATAATATTGAAATAAATATCTTGAGATTTGCCATATGGGCACAAGTTTTTAAATCTTTACGCCCAGTTTTGGTCACCTCAAATATGCAACCCCAATTGCCTACTAGATGTAGGTGTAATAATTTGAAAATCTTCATCAAAAATCTTAAAACTGTTCATCCCTTTAACAGAAAAATGGCCCTTCTAGAAAAGCAAAATAAAAACAAAATATATCCAGAGAAATACATGACACACCTACAAGAGTAAAATGCACACATTTTCCATGATAAAAAAGGAAACTACCTAAACAGCCAGCATTATCTACTGGGAAATACTCTCCATTAAAATATTTCCTAAAAATATTTAAACAAAAAAAATCCTGATCCCAAGTGATACAGAATGATGTAATCTAAAATAAGTTTCGGCAATTTATTTACTAATCAACCATGTATTGACACCTAGTATATTACAGATGCTGAGGAACAAAACTAAGACAGCCCTTGCCTAAATGAGTGCGCATTTTTCAGAGAAACAAAGGATGTAAACAATAAAGTACAAAAAAAGTCCCAGGTACTTCGGCGGAGGCACATATTACGTACACAGAGACATAAGCAAAGGAAATCCGGTAGCATTGTTAAAGTGCTACCACAAATCAGAGACGAAGATTACAAAAGCTTCATAGAGGAAGTGGTATTTGGGCTAAGTCTTGACAAAGGCCATTTCTGAATTCCCTAAGTCCACTCTTAGAGTCATGGCTATCTACTGCTTATATACCAGGAATTTCAAAGAAAATAATGTATGTTACTATGCACAACTATTCTTCCCTTTCTGTGCCATTGCCTATGAGTGTACCAAAATTGCAGTCCATCTGAAGGAACGTTTTCACAATCATGATCATAGCCTTATGGAAATGTATCAAATTGTATCTCATGTGAAGAGGAGCAAAAGGAATTCACAGTATTATATTAAGCACTATTATATCACTAAGAAGACAACTAAGGCATTGTTCAAACGCTAATGAACTATTTGAAGTAAATTTGGAACTTGCTTAATTTCTGGGGCTAATGGAGACACTAACAACATATTACTCAGATGTAAATTTTAGCTGGTTTTCTGACTGAAGTCCAAAAATGGGTCTCATATGTAACAAAAGCATAAATGGTGTAAAATACGATTTAAGGTAAATGGAGCAGAAAGTGGTATCTAACATCCAATGTCAGTTACTTCATATTTTGGGGTTCATGTTGAAGTTGGGGATTCCAGGATAGAGTGCTTGACAAAGAAGTCAAAATGAACTGACCATGTAGTTAAACAGCATGAAACTGAGGAACACAGGAAGGTAACGGGGCAGGAATAAAGTCAGAATTTGGAATTCAAGAGGACAATGCCATGGAAACATTAAAAGAGAATGAAAAAGGCAGGAGAAACAAGGGAGAAACTGTAGTTGTTGCACAAAGCTAGCAGGTTTAGGACAGCAGACAGGAGGTAAAACTGAGAGTAATCATTGATATGGGGGAGAATATCAGTAGGAAAGTTGTAGCATTTATAGGTAGGGAGAGAGCTCGTCAGAATATAAAAGCCATTCAGATTGTTAATTCACACCTCTGTGCTTTAACCATGTGTACCCCATCATCTCTCATCTCTTAGGTTTTGACTCACCCTTTCACACTTACCTCAACTGCCCATACTCCGGCAAGCCTTTCCTGGTCCTTGCCCTTCCCTAGCCCAGAAGAACTGATCCCTCCACCATCAGTGTCCTTAGAGCACTTCAAACATGCCCTGCTCAGTAGCCCCAATCACGTTGATTTAGTTATGTGTGCATTTCTTTCAAAGATACAACCTTGTCAGTGACTGAGGGACTCAGTCATATGTGTCTGTGTTTCCTCAAAGCTAGCAGAGGATCTAGGGCTGAGATCAGTAGAGTACTTGTGCAGTATAAAAAGAGGCTCAGAGGCCATGACATCTTATGCAGATGTCACTAATTCATCTTTTCAAGTGGGAAAGGGGGGCGGAGAATAGTTTTGCTCAAAAAATAAGATCATACTTTGTCTCGACCTCGAATTTATCTTTCCATTCTAGACCCATTAATATGACATAAAAATAAGATGGGGTGCCTAGGTGGCTCAGCCAGTTAAACGTCTGACTTCAGCTCAGGTCATGATCTCGCCATCCGTGAGTTCAAGCCCCGGGTCAGGCTCTGTGCTGACAGCTCAGAGCCTGGAGCCTGCTTCCGACCCTGTGTCTCCCTCTCTCTCTGCCCATCCCCCGCTCACTCTCTGTCTCTCAAAAAAGAATGTTAAAAAAAATTTTAAAGATAAAACCTAATACATGTACATGCAAGCAAAATTCTGAAGATATTAACACAGCCCTAGAATGGTTTAATTTCAACTCTCAAAAGTGTGGATGTAAGTAGGATATATGGGTCTCTAAATTTTTGAATGTAGAAAATCACTCAGAAAATACTAACACTTTTAAATATGCCTTAAAAGTAATTCAAAATTAAACAAAAAAGACTCAAAGACTCCTCAAATGTGGTTTCATTCAGCATGCTACCAAATAAAAATTTCTTTCAGAACTTCCTCATACTTCTATTACAGCAATAAATTGTTGTCCCTAATCAAGACTCTGGTGCATTTCAACCTTCTGAAGACGTTTATGTATCATGACAAACTACAGATTAAATTATCTGCAACGTGCTAGGATTAAGTACATTTTATTCGTTTATAATATTTTAAAACTTTGTACTTAATGTCTCTTCTGTCCAGTAAGCAGACTTTGATTAAGATGCCAAATTTCCTGTGCACATTAATCAAGAGAAACATTAAGTGTGTGCATCTGAGCGCGTGCGTACACACACACACGCACACACAGGGTAACTTAAAATAAGGGCATGTATTGTACAAAAGTTATAGAAAAATCTCCAAAATGGAAAAAATACTCCAAGTTTTCTTCAGGGGTAAAACTGCTTTCTGATAATATACTTTACACTTAAGGCACAAGATGCTTCTACAATGTGTTCATGATGCATCTAGGAGTAAGTCATCATCCCTTCTGTCAAGAGGGACTTTTTTTATTGGTCCAATATTTAGGAAGAAATGAACATAGATTAGAGCTCAAATTAAAAATGTTACCACATTGGTGGTAGGAGAAACCTATCCACATAAATCTCCAAATACTGACAGTCTTAATGTTCCTTTCTTTTATCACATGCCCTTACATTGTATCTTCAGAAAAGTCATTTTTAAAGAACAAGAGACAGAATGAAAATGTTTCCAAAGCCTATTTCCTTTAATGTTTGCAAAGAATCTCATTAGAATAAATTCACACTAGTTCTTTTCCTTTCAATAATAAATTTTAGCTCATTTCACAGCTGTATCCCATAGAGCAGTCCACACTGAATATATCACAGTTTAGCTGCCTGTAGACAAATATAATGATGCCAGCAGGTTTTTACTTGGTCTCTTTCGGGAAAGAAAACTACAGCTGGAATGCAAGTCTCCCTGTACGGGACATTGCAAAAGTCAGCACTTCTATTGTTGATAACACTCCTATTCAAGAAATGTTGTCAGTTTATACACTTGGAAAATGATTCCCTGAAATAAAGGTAAACTGCAGTACTGTACCAAAACACAGCACAGATGGTCAGACATGGAAGGTGGAAGAGAAGGGAAAGAAAGGGCTTAGTAAAGAGAACTTTGGGAGTGAAAAAAATTAAGATAACGTAGGAGAGAGAAATGAGATTGTGTCTAAGGGCACATTCGTGCGTGTACGACCGAGAGATAGGAGGAGACTGTATGAGCAGGAGAAAAGAGAAAGAAGCTCTGTGGGATATTTCGGGAAAGGTAAAGAAGGGTTTAGTGTGTTTGTTATATCGGATGTCTGTTATATGGTGTTCAGTATAAACTCCTGTATTATACTGTCAAGAAAATCCACAGTTTAAGTCTATAGATCACTTTCTTATTTTTTTTTATTTTTTTTTTAACATTTATTTATTTTTGAGACAGAGAGAGAGCATGAACAGGGGAGGGTCAGAGAAAGAGGGAGACACAGAATCTAAAACAGGCTCCAGGCTCTGAGCTGTCAGCACAGAGCCCGACGCGGGGCTTGAACCCACGGACCACGAGATCATGACCTGAGCCGAAGTCGGACGCTTAACCAACGTCGGACGCTTAACCGACTGAGCCACCCAGGCGCCCCTCACTTTCTTTTTTAAAGGGATACAACAGGAGAACATCAATATACTGAAACTAAATACTGAGTTATCACTTGAAGCAGCTCTTTTAATTTTTCAGTGGTAAGATTGATTGCAACATAGAATATGAACAAATATTTGTATTTGATTATAGGGCAATTAATTGTTTAGATAAAATATATATTATTCTATGTCACAAAACTGAAAAAAGGTATAAAAATCAACATTAAAATCTCAAAAGCATTGTCAAATGCTCAGTTGGGACACCAAATAGTCAAAATATTTACAAATATTACAAACCTGTAATTATTTCTTTACCTATGCTTGTCTGAAAGTATTAAGATAAAATTTATGTTATTGCCTATTAATTATACTATAATGCTAATTTAAATATTTGACTCTTACTCTATACAACTGAAGATTTTCCCTAAAGTGTCCCTATTTTTCATCTTGTTAAAATACTAGTGTATGCAGGCCACCCAGATGCTTGTCTTGGCTGCTCGTCTTATAATAAGAGGGTGGTTTGGATCAAATCCCTTAGTTTTAGGTACCTGAGTTTACTCTTTCATTAAAGAAGAAGGGTGTTACTGCCTACCCTATAATAATGAAGAAATTGTGAGAAATTAGTAAAAGAACATGTGATATAAATGCTTGGAGAATTGTGAAACACCAGGAGAGCACAAGCAGGTTGTGTTATTACATCCACTAAGCTGTAAAAACCAAATGGGCAACTTCTAAAATGCATTAACACCTGAATTTTTCATTAGTATCACTTAGACTTATCTGTGCATTTTAAATACCTGTGACTAAGTCAGCCTGAGTCATCACAGTTCCTTTATCCGCACTTTTTTT